>NC_048232.1:3932048-4022885 GCF_002007445.2 Ailuropoda melanoleuca | reverse complement strand
TTTTTTTTTTAAAGATTTTATTTACTTATTTATTTATTTGACAGAGATAGAGACAGCCAGTGAGAGAGGGAACACAAGCAGGGGGAGTGGGAGAGGAAGAAGCAGGCTCATAGCCGAAGAGCCTGTTGTGGGGCTCGATCCCATAACGCCAGGATCACGCCCTGAGCTGAAGGCAGATGCCCAACCGCTGTGCCACCCAGGCGGCCCTCAATTAAGTACTCCTTGTTTAACCAGTTCTTAATGTAGCTTCTTGCTTCTTCAGGTTTTGTGTTTTGTTTTGTTTTGTTTTTACAGAGAGGAGGTAGACTTAAGGTTTGGAATGAGACATGAATTCTTTATAGGACACAGATGGGTAACAGGGTCTAGAAAATACTGTATGTATTTGGTGGCATTAGTCATTTTGGATCAAGGATTTTTTGTTTGTTTGATTTGACTATTGCTTATTTATTTGATTTGATCCTCCCTCTATTATATGCATGTTAGGATTTCCTGTTTTCCAAAGAAGTTGTTAGCACATCGGGTGCTATTTTTTTTCTAGGTCTTTAAGAGACTATTTAAAATTACATCCACATGCCAATAATGTGTGAGATTGACCTGCAGAGTCCCTTTTAGAAAGGTGGAAAGATACATTCTCATTTCTAAAGGAATAGTTATGCTAACAAAATAGAGAAAAATAAAAAAGGATGCCTAAGTTGAACTTTGCTAGAAAAAAAATATAGCCAAAGTCATTAGTATGGAAATAATGGTCATTGTAAGTTACTGGGGTTGGAACAGCTATCACTCCAAAAATAAATTGTAAAAATATAGGCGATTTCAAATGTTTTGTAGAGCTTATCATGTAAGCCAGGTAACAGTACACTGGATTATTCCCACACCTTTAGACTTTGGGGACATCCTGTCCTTTGAGATATATATAAAATTGCTCAAATTTCCATCCCATATTGGATGGAAAATTCAACATTGATATCCAAATTCATATGCCCATGGTCTCTTGGGTTGGGATGAGATGACCCTAATGAGGGCTGTGGTACTTGTCATGTGCATTTATAACTCCCTTTAGTTGTTCTATGTACAGATTTTAGAAATTCAATGTAATTAATCCATATTCAAAGACACAAACATCTATCAGAGAAAAAAGAGTTTACAGAAATAAAGTTTGCTGTTGCTGGTGTTGCATTCAATAGACTCTAACGGGAGTTAATAATAACAAAAAAAATTAGTATAGAGGAAGAATTTCTGGTGGGATTTGGGGAATTTAAAAAGCCAATCCTTAAGGTGTAGGAGTCCTAGGCCACATAATAAATCTTCACTTCAGAGTGTTGTTATCAACATGATTTTGCTGCCAAAATATCTGTACCTATTATTTGTTTTTCTATGTAAATTCCAAATCCTGGGAGAAACACGAATGACTCAAATTAGAACGAGGGTCCTGTAACTAGAAAGTCTATTCCTGTTTTATAATTAGGCCAGGGAGGAACAGAAGGAGCTGCTCAAATCGCTTCTGTGGGGTTGCCTGTGGGAATGAGGTTAATAGTCACACCGTGGTGTCTCACTCATAACCAGAAGAAGGCAGGTGATGAAAGGCAAGAGTGTCATCTTCAAATAGGAGGGCCTTTTATATTTCGAGGATAGCATGACATCTACCATGTGTCATGTCTGTGGCAGATGTAAGAGTTAAAACGTCATGACCTGACCCATGTCATATCTGAATAGAACATGCAGTGGCAGAGTTTCCTTGCTCTTACAAGATTACAGACAGGGATTCAGAGCTGTAATTTGAGATTAGGAAGATACAATAGGACATATTGGCCTAACAGAAGACATTACCACATACCAAACCTACGATCTCCATTAAAATATAATCCTGAAAAAAAATCACTGGTCGAGTTTAACAGCAGATTGTATTTGATAGTAGACAAATCAATGCCCTTAGATGTGGGTCAACTTATATTGGGCAACTTGAAGGAAAATGAGAAAGATATTTATAGTAAATAGTGGCAAAATTACATGAGACATAGGCAAACTCGCAATGAGATAAAAATACTAACTTAGAAATCAGAGAATCTTGAGAACATGAACAATAAATGTGACTTTGTGAATATCTGTAGGGCTCCATACCCCGTTTTTGCAGTTAACTTCAAGGGTTAAGTGAGAAGGATTGTAAGCAGCTGGCTTTCCACTTGTGCTGACATCATCAAGGCACCTAACTTTGGGCAGAGGGAACTCTTTACCAGTTTCCTGGCCTAGCAAGCCACGTCCTGCAAGATAGGTTTGAGTTATGTATTTCCTTTTTCATGGTCATCATGCAGCCTGAGTCTTAGTCCCCACTGACACTAGAAAAGTGATGTGATGATGCACAGACATTCTCCTGTGACATCAGCAAGAAAGTGTTAAGGGAAATGACCTTAGACATCCCTGGACAAGACAAGACCATTACCTTGACTTGGAGACAGGTAGCTGTGAGCTTGGCGTTATTACTTTCCCATCCTGCTTATCTCTCCTGATGACAAACTTAACACTTAAGGGGAGTTTGCGTGCTTGCCCCAATGCGCTGTGCCAAATGAGCCCAAAGGGGAATAGTTCAAGGATATACTGAAAACAAGCACTTACTTCTGGGATAGGTTCTCCTGTGAATTAATAGCAAAAAAAAGGAGAAGGAGGAGGAGGAGAAGTAAAGGAGAAGAAGAAGAAGGAAGAAAGAAACTTTCTTGGTAGCCTGCTTTCATTTATATCATCTCACATTTTTCATGAGTACTTTACTGTACCAGTGTTAGAAAGACAAACAAAATTTATGAATTCCATGGGGTGAATACTTGAAGTAATAACATTTGCCATGTGAAGTGGTTATCAGAGTTCTCTTACACACAGGAACCCCCCAAGCAAGAATGTCATCGCACTAACAGGGAGTCATTTCGTTGTATGGCTGTGCGGGCGTGACCCTAATGGGAAGATCTTCAGACTCCGGCTTTGGTTTAGAATTCACTGACAGTTTGAGTGTGGGCCCAATCTTTCGGCTACTACTGGAACCCAAGCTGCGTGCTGAGTTAACAGAAACACCAGAGCTTTGAGCCTGTTTTGGATATTCCTAGCTCTCTCCATTTTATTTTCATTGATAAATAGTATTTTTGTATCTTGACCCAAAGTTTATTTGCATATGAATTATTTGCATACTAAGATCATTTTGGTGAATAAAAAGACTGGGAACACTGGGAATCAATTACTTCCCATTAATCCTTGGTTAAGCTGTGTCCTTTAAAAACCGACAAAATCCCCCTTTTCTTTATTCTTAAATCCCATATAGCTTTCTGTTGCTTAACTACTCATTTTTTGCCTCTCAGTAAACACAAAGAACCCTTTCTATTTCTTGCTGTAAGTTAGTGCTATTTATATTTTAGAAATTCCAGACCCCTTCACAAGTCACTTGAGACCCAGTGGCAAGAATGAATTACCCTGAACTGTCTGTCTCTCTCCTGACAGGTCTGCCTGAAAAGCAGCTTGCCTGGAGCGGAATTCATTGTTACTTCGCTATCTGAGAGCTAGCTAGCAAGAGACACTTTTACAAATTTTTAACATAAGGCATAAAATGAAATTCAACAGACACTGATTTTTCCTTTTTTAAAAAATTCCTGACTTTGACCAAATTTAGAGGCTGACATATTTTGAATTGCATAGTGTACATACTGTTGTATTTCTTTGAAATTTAATCTTATAATCTTTGCTCTAGGGAATCATTGCTCTAGGGAGAAATATATTAAGGTTTATTGGCAAACACATTTCCCCTGATTTCCTTTTATCCTAAAATAAAAAGATAAAATAAGACTTAGTACACATGTTAGCATTTAGTATTTAGTATAGCTTTGACCTTGCAAAGCCAAATAATGATTGGTACCCTGTAGCAACCCATTAAAATCCATGTCTGGCTATTGTGCAATTTTAAATTAGTAGAATGGCTAAACTGGAGTTGAAACAGCAAAAAATGTTTATTTTCTAGACTAATGACATAATTTGAATATCTGCAGTGAATGTTAGAGTATGTTAACCAGAGTCAATTTTATTAAACTAATATGGAAGTCCATGTTCTTTTATTCATCCTAGAAATAAATCTGTTCTGATTATCTCTATAATAATTACACAACTTGTGATACAGTGGTCATTTCTGACAATCGACCCTGCATTTCTTCATGATCTCTGTGTTCCTTGAGTAAGCCACAGGCAAACAAACACATAGTTGAGATGTTCAGGGTTGCCCATGTGCCCTGGGGAATGTCCAAGATAAACATTTTTCTAAATGTTAGCACTCGAAATCCTCCTTTTACATTGAATGTTCATGTTTCAGGAGAGAGAATATCCAACCCTGCTAAAATTTGAATCAGTAGAACCTGCAATTCTTGCCTGTATTTGAAATTTTAAAACCAACTCATCACAATGCTTCTCCCAGTTAATGATGGTAGTAATGGAATAATAATAACTAATATTTTTTCAGCTCCTTGGAATGTGCCATGCATCGTATTCAGCAGTCTTTTTCCTTACTGAATTCTCACAATAACCCCATGAAGGTAGTGGGTCCATTTTACAGGCAAAAAAATGCATAGACTCATCACAAAGTGAGTCCATGGTGAATTTCCAATTCAAAGGAAGACATCTCCAACCCAGTGCCTGAAGTCTTCCACACCAAATGCTTTTGTTAATCATTAGTTTCATAATAATAAAAAATAATAATTCAATAAAAATATTTCTGTTTAAGTTCTCCTTTTAAGTACTTAGTGTAACACGTTTCTTTTTTTATTATTATTTTTTATAATGATTTTTTTATTATATTATATTAATCACCATACAGTACATCCCCGGATTCCGATGTAAAGTTCGATGCTTCATTAGTTGTGTATAACACCCAGTGCACCATGCAATACGTGCCCTCCTTAATACCCATCACCAGTCTATCCCATTCCCCCACCCCCCTCCCTCTGAAGTCTTCAGTTTCATTCCCCCTTCTGATTACCCCCCTTTTCTTTATCCCTTTCTTCCCCTACCAATCATCCTAGTTCTTATGTTCCATAGATGAGAGAAATCATATGATAATTGTCTTTCTCTGCTTGACTTATTTCACTTAGCATTATCTCCTCCAGTGCCGTCCATGTTGCAGCAAATGTTGAGAATTCGTTCTTTCTGATAGCTGAGTAATATTCCATTGTATATATGGACCACAGCTTCTTAATCCAGTCATCTGTTGAAGGGCATCTCGGCTCCTTCCATGATTTGGCTATTGTGGACAATGCAGCTATGAACATTGGGGTGCATATGGCCCTTCTCTTTACTACGTCTGTATCTTTGGGGTAAACACCCAGTAGTGCAATGGCTGGGTCATAGGGTAGTTCAATTTTTAACTTTTTAAGGGACCTCCACACTGTTTTCCAGAGTGGCTGTACCAACTTGCATTCCCACCAACAATGTAGGAGGGATCCCCTTTCTCCACATCCTCTCCAACAATTGTTGTTTCTTGCCTTGTCTATCTTTGCCATTCTAACTGGCGTAAGGTGGTATCTCAGTGTGGTTTTGATTTGAATTTCCCTGATGGCTAATGATTTTGAACATTTTTTCATGTGTCTGTTAGCCATTTGTATGTCTTCATTGGAAAAGTGTCTGTTCATATCTTCTGCCCATTTTATGATTTGTTTATTTGTTTCTCGTGTATTGAGTTTGAGAAGTTCTTTGTAGATCTTGGATACCAGTCCTTTATCTGTGGTGTCCTTTGCAAATATATTCTCCCATTCCGTGGGCTGTCTCTTAGTTTTTTTGACTGTTTCCTTGGCTGTGCAGAAGCTCTTTATCCTGATAAAGTCCCATAAGTTCATTTTATCTTTTATTTCTCTTGCCTTTGGAGATGTGTCGTGAAAAAGGTTGCTCTGGCCGATGTCATAGAAGTTGTTGCCTATGTTCTCCTCTAGAATTTTGATGGATTCCTGTCTCACATTGAGGTCTTTCATCCATTTGGAGTTTATTTTTGTGTATGGTGTGAGAGAGTGGTCAAGTTTCATTCTTTTGCATGTAGCTGTCCAATTTTCCCAGCACCATTTATTGAAGAGACTGTCTTTTTTCCACCGGATGTTTTTTCCTGCTTTATCAAAGATTAGTTGCCCAAAGAGCCGAGGGTCCATTTCTGGGTTCTCTATTCTGTTCCATTGGTCGATGTGTCTGTTTTTGTGCCAGTACCATGCTGTCTTTGTGATCACAGCTTTGTAGTACAGCTCGAAATCCGGCATTGTGATGCCCCCAGCTTTGTTTTTCCTTTTCAACAGTTCCTTGGAGATTCGGGGCCTTTTCTGGTTCCATACAAATTTAAGGACTATTTGTTCCAGTTCTTTGAAAAATGTCCTCGGTATTTTGATCGGGATAGCATTGAAAGTGTAGATTGCTCTGGGTAGTATGGACATTTTAACTATGTTAATTCTTCCAATCCATGAGCATGGAATATTTTTCCATCTTTTTATGTCTTCCTCAATATCTTTCAAAAGTGATCTATAGTTTCTAGGATATAGGTCCTTTACGTCTCTGGTTAAGTTAATTCCAAGGTAACGCATGGTTTTTGGTGTTATTGTAAATGGGATGGATTCCCTAATTTCTCTTTCTTCAGTCTCGTTATTCGTGTATAGAAATGCAACTGATTTCTGGGCATTGATTTTGTATCCTGCCACCTTACTGAATTGTTCTATAACTTCTAATAGTTTGGGAGTGGATTCCTTTGGGTTTTCCATATAGAGTATCATGTCATCTGCGAAGAGAGACATTTTGACTTCTTCTTTGCCGATTTGTTTCTTAATAATTATAGCCTAGAGCTCCGATCTCATCCTAGAGCCACATTTCCCATTTTTACTAAACCAAGTCCTCTTGGTTTCCTCACTGCATGATTTTCTCCAATACATTTATTTCTCTCACTCCCCCTCAATGCAGCATAATTCAACCTACAAACCTATCTTGCTGGATTACTGAAAAAAAAGTTTTCTAAGGGGTCTCTCCTGCATTACTCGGCAGCATCTTTCCATAATCCATTCTCTACAGCCATAGGCGTCTTTTTAAAACACGAATTTGATGTCAGATACCTACTTTAAACAGTTCATTGGTGCTCTGTGGATCTTAGGATGGCACTAGAATACTCAAAATGGCTTGAGTGATCTTGAGTCACCCCAAGGTCTTTCTCTTCGAGCCTCAATGGAGGGCTGGCTTCTCAGTCCCTCATATGCATATTGCTTTCCCAGACCCTGCACGTGTGCATATCCTCTTCTTTCTACATAAATTACTCTTGCTTGTCCTCTTCCCCTGCTAACCTACACTCACCCTCCAAATCTCAGCTGAATTGTAGTTTTCCCCAGTAAACTTTCCCTGACCTCCCTGAATATTTCAAAACCCTTAGGACAATTTGTTACAGCCCTATGTTTCTCTTATTAGTATTTTTCACAGATTTGTAAAATCTTCCCCTGTGCGGTGTGTTCCATAGGGCATTAAGCTTTCCTCTGACTCCAGATCTAATTCACGTCATGTACATTACAGGCACTTGATAAGTGGTTCTTGAATGAGTGAATATCATTCATCAGCAATGGAATTTAGAATTTCTAAGTCCTAAGAGTTAAGTGCATGCCGATTATTGACTAGTTAGGCCCTTTTAAAAGTTTAATTAAGGTAAAGAGATACGCACAGAGATCAGTCCACACATTTTCTTTTAAAATTTCATCACACAAGTTTCCTGTGTTATATGATTATTGCCATATATTCAAAGCATTTTATAAATTTTTTAAAGTATTCTTTATTTAAGTAATCTCTACGCCCAATGTGGGGCTCAGTCTCATGACCTTAAGACCAAGAGTTACACGCTGTTCCGACTGAGCCAGCCAGGCATCCCAAAGCATTTAATATTCTGAATAACTGCTTTATTTACTTATGGATTATTTATAAGTATGTTTCTTAAATTCCAAGCGTGTAGAGTGCTTCTATTTATCTTTTTATTATGAATATTTAGCTTAAGTTCACTGTGATTGGTAAACATACCCCGTGAGATGTAAATCCTATGAAATTTGTTGAAACTTGATTTATGTACTTACAAATGTTCCATTTTTAAGGTATGTGCCTGGTGTATTTATATTTTGCAGGATCTGGGTACAGAAGTTTATAAATATTCACAAAATTAATGTATTATTCATATTGTTAAATTTTTCTCTGATTCTTCAGTTAAAACTTTTATCTGATTGTGAATTTGTTTCTTATGTGATTTTGCAATTGCTTACTACATATATTTAGTTTTTCTAATTTTTCTTCCAATTGAACAGTATAATTCAATCCATATCTAATTGCATTGATTTTTCTTTTGTCACAACCAATCTGCTATTAAACCCTTCCAACAACTTACTTCACAACTGTATTTTTTTCTAGAGATTTTGTTTGTTTCTTTTTATAACTTATGTACTTTGCTGAGATTTTATATTTTTTTACTCACTGTAAGTATATTTTCCTTACATTCCTTAAAATCAATGTTATACTGCCTTTAGATCTTGTCCTGCTCATTTCTACATCCGGGTCATCCCTACTGATTTCCTCTTTTCTTAATATGGGTTGTATTTTCCTGTTTCAATTAACCTGATAATTTTTTATTTCAAATTTTATAGATAATTATTGTAAATTCCATGGATTTTGGTATGTGCCTCTGAAGAATATTAGTTTTTATCTTTGGCAGTCTTAAGAGAGTTGCATTTTTATATTTTGTCCAGAACTTTTAATTATTATATGGAAGGGAGTTGGCCCAATACAAGCCACTCTGCCATTACTGGAAGTGGGACTCTGCTTTATGTATTTTTTTTTAAAGATTTTATTTATTTATTCGACAGAGATAGATAGAGACAGCCAGCGAGAGAGGGAACACAAACAGGGGGAGTGGGAGAGGAAGAAGCAGGCTCATAGCGGAAGAGCCTGATGTGGGGCTTGATCCCATAACGCCGGGATCACGCCCTGAGCTGAAGGCAGACGCTTAACCGCTGTGCCACCCAGGCACCCCTGCTTTATGTATTTTAAGATAATATTAGGCACAAACAAATTTATAATTGTTAAACCTTTCATGATTATGAACTATGTTAGTTAGATGTTATTTAGAATTTTCTTTAGTGACAATATGCTCCTGAGAGATCCCCCTCAGTTTTTGATAGCCTGAGAATATCTTTATTTCACCCTTTTCCTTGAAAGATTTAACTTTCATTTTCTCTTATGTTTCCTGAAGGGATAACTTTACAGCGTTCTTGTTACATTTTTAAAAGTTAGCTCTATCTTTTTTTACAGGGTGCATTTAAGATATTTTTCCTGTCTATTTGTTTTTGTTTGTTTGTTTTGATTCTTGTTTTCCTTAATACCATTCAGTTTCATTACAACGAGAGTAACATAGATTTCTTTGTATGCATTCTGCTTGGATTGGATTTCTTTAACATGTGATTTCTTTCTGGTTATAGAATGTTATGATCTTTTCAAGTATCACCTTTGCCCATTTTCTTACTTATATCTTTCTGGACTTTATGTAAAAGTTAACTTTCTCATTCTGTCTTCTTTGTCTCATAAAATTCCTTTCAAATTTTTACCTCTTTATCTCATTTTGTCCCGTTGTGTTTTAACTTCCTCAGATTCATCTTTCTTTACCCTCATAATTTTTCGGTCTAGTCTTCTGATAGTCTTGTTCATTATGTTTTTTTCCAATTATTACATTTTTCAGTTCTTAAGATTCAGTTTGGTCCTTTTTCAATTCTGCTTGCTCATTCTCTGAGTTGGAACAAAAATGGGTTTCTATTTCAAATTGCACACGCAAAAAGTAATACCGACTTCACGTCAAAAACTATAAAACTCTATCTGGATAGACCGGTGATGGGTAGTAAGGAGGGCACGTACTGCATGGTGCACTGGGTGTTATACGCAACTAATGAAGCATCGAACTTTACATCGGAAGCCGGGGATGTACTGTATGGTGACTAACATAATATAATAAAAAATCATTAAAAAAAAAACTATAAAACTCATGGTAGCAAATTTGATGTCTACTCATTACACTTCAAGTAGAAATATTTCTTAAGCAAGAAGCAAAATGCTTTGACTGAATAAAAAATCATATTCTGGATTATATTAAAATTAAGAACTTTTATCTTCAAAGAAACTTTAAAAGTTTTTATTTAGTTAAAACTGGGAGAACAGACTTGACATGTGGACATCTGATACACAGTACACACCACTGAGAAAATATTAGCATCAAGAATATATAAATACATGGAATGCCTGGGTGGCTCAGTCCACTTAGTGTCTGCCTTCGGGTCAGGTCATGATCCCAGGGTCCTGGGATCGAGTCCCACATTGGGCTCCCTGCTCAGCCAGGTGTCTGCTTCCCTCTCTGCCTGCTGCTCCTCCTGCTTGAGTTCTCTCTCTCTGACAAATAAATAAATAAAATCTTAAAATGTATATATATATATATATATATATATATATGAATACTTCAAATTAATACAAAAGCACAAAAATATAATAGGAAAGTGGCCCAAAGATATGTAGTGACACTTCACTAAATAAATAAATAAATAAATAAAATATATTATAAATAAAACAAATTAAATATGGGCAATATAAATATAAAGAATTTAAACATCAGGGGTGATTAGAAACATACAAATCAAGGGCCCAATGAAATTTCCCTTAATTGGCATAATTTTAACCTGAAAACGGAAAGTTTTAAAGAAAATATGGAGAAATAGAATATTTTATATGGTGCTGTTGAGAGAAAATTTGTATATTCAGTATGGAACAAAATTTGCTATTTCTATTCAAGTAGAATATTTTTTTTTCCACGTGAAACATCAGTTCCACTTCTGGTAGTATATTCAGGAGATGCCATTGCACATGTACAGAGAAGAAATTTGCAAGCATAGTCATAGTTGCAAATAGTAGAATTTCTGAAAATCCTTTGGTAGGATAGTGGATTAAAAAATATTCTTTTAAAAGAGGAAACAACTAGTAAAACAGTTTTGATTTATCCATACCATAGAATATTAAGTGACCATTAAAGAGTAATATATACCTGTATTATACACATGTTGACCAATGATAGATACATAGGTGTCTATGTAGACATAACATAACCTTGTAGATGGAGGTATTTTCCATTATGTATGGATAGATCATTAGGTGTAAGAGAGGATATCAAATTAAAAATACTTACATATACATAAAATAAAATTGTTTATTATATACATGGTACATATGTAAAATATATGTAAGATGATATGTAAAACTGTTAATAATGGTTGTTTTAACAAACACTAATCATCTTTAATTAATGCCTAATAATAAATGGCTACAGATACATGGAAGCATGACTAAATTTTCAAAGTCTAGTACATCTCATTTTCTTGAAACATCTTTTAAATTAATTAGATCTCTTCACAATTTAGGTAACTAGAAAATGTTACATCTACACTTTCTTTCTCATATGTTTCATTTCTTTCTTTCTTTTAAAATTTAGGGCATTAGTTTTTAATTGATATCAAGCAATTATATCTTCTAGTTTTCGAAATTTTAGAGTTTGACTATTTTCGAATTAAAAGTTACTCAGCAAGAATCAGTGTTGGAAGTTGGCAGCAGAGTAGGAGGACCCAGGCCCCCCTTGTCCCATGAATACAACTCGATAATTATCAAATCATCCTAAATACCTTAGAAACTGAGCTGAAGACTGACAGAATGAACTCCACAACTAAAGGTAGAGAGGAGGCCACATCGAAGAAGATAGGAAATGCAGAGACATGGTTTAGGGGAGAAGTGGATCCTGGTTGCTGCACAGGGAAGAGAGTTGTGGTTGCAGAGAAGGGTAGAGATAGACTAGCACGCAAGGGAGAACATAGGGGAAATGAATCCACATAGCAATTGGCTTGGAAAGTGAGAGGGGCCAAATTCTGTGACTTCTGGCAACCAGTGGGACTTAAAGCCTGTAGTTCTAAAGGTCAGCAGGGTTGGCTTAAAGAGAGCCCAGAGGGCATTGTGGCTGTTATTGGAGAAAAGGCAGGCAAGTAACCCCCTTTGCTATGAAACGGCAATCTGATGAGTTCCTGGGGCACACAGTGGGGAGGTTATTTGCTCATCTTAGAGCATGTCCCAGAGAGGCAACATTCATGGTGAGACCCCTCTGGGAACAAAGGAACTAGCTAAAGCCATCTCCTTCCCCTACCCCTCAGCATAAGCACAGGGCCACCTGTGGGAACCAGTGCAGAGCAGACACTGGCTGCCTAACTTGCTTACACCAAGCCCTGACACTCCATGCTCCAGTGGAACTGCCTTTCCCAGTCTCACTTGCCTCAGTCCCAGTGTGGTAGGACCCCTCCCCAGAAGACCAGCCCATCCCACTCTTCACACCTCCTCTCCCAACTTGGGAGTTTGGGGGAGCCTTGGTTCTGGTGGCAGTGGCAACAGTCTCATTTCACAAGCAGATCAGAGCACACCTACTTAAAATACACCACATTCAGGCCAGGATCAAAACACTGCCCATAATAGGCAAAGAGAGCCTCTGCAGATGACTGGCCTGAAGGGTAAAGCAGCCAGGACCAAAGAATAGAGTATCTGCAGCACACATTGAGATATTCCTGGAAGTGTCAGGCTCTGGGGAACAGGAGACACTACATGGCAATGCGATACAGGACCTTATATTCATAAAGCCATTAATCTCAAGAACAGGAGATGTACCTGACTTTCCTAACACATACAGGCACAGACACTTAGACAAAATGAGAAGACTGACCTAACCTAACACCAGCAGAAGGAAGGAAATAAGAAAGATTAGAACAGAAGTAAATGACATATAAACTAAAATAAAACAATAGAACAAATTAATGAAACCAGGAGCTGGTTCTTTGAAATAAATCAATAAAATTGACAAACCTTTAGCCAAACTTATAAAAAAAAAAGGAGAAAGGACTCAAATAAGTAAAATCACAAATGAGAAATAACAAACAACACCACAGAAATACAAACAATTTTAAGAATTGAAAAACTATATTCCATCAAAACAGACAACCTAGAAGAAATGGATTACTTTCTAGAAACATAAACTACCAAAACTAAAACAGGAAGAAATAGAAAATTTGAACACACTGATAACCAGCAAAGAAATTGAATTAATGTTAAAAAACAACAAGCAAAAGTCCAGGACTAGATGATTTCACAGGTGAGTTCTACCAGACATTTAAAGGAGTTGATACCTATTCTTCTCAAACTATTCCAAAAAATACAGGAGGAAGGAAAACTTCCAAATTCATTCTACGAGGCCAGCATTACCTTGATACCAAAACCACATAAAGACCAGTATCCCTGATGAACATAGATGCAAAAATCCTCAACAAAATATTAGCAAACCTAATCCAATAATACATTAAAAAAAATCACTCACCACGATCAAGTGGGATTGTTCCTGTGATGCAAGGGTGGTTTGATATTCACAAATCAATAAACATGGTACATCACGTCAATAAGAGAAAGTATAAAAACCATGTGATCATTACACTGGATGCAGGAAAAGCATTCAACAAAGTACAACATCCATTCATGATAAAAACTTCAACAAAGTAGGTTTAGAGGAAACATACCTCAACATAATAAAGACCATGTATGAAGACTCACAACTGACATCATCCTTAATGGGGAAAAACTGAGGGCTTTGCCTCTAAAGTCAGGAACAAGACAAGGATGCCCACTCTCACCACTTTTATTCAACATAGCACTGGAAGTCCTAGCCAAGCAATCAGACAACAAAAAGAAATAAAAGGCATCCGGATTGGCAAGGAAGAAGTAAAACATTCATTATTTGTAGATGACATGATACTATTTTTAGAAAACCCAAAAGACTCCGCCAAAAAACTGTTAGAACTGAAAAAGATTCAGTAAAGTCACAGGATACAAAATCAGTGTACAGAAATCTGTTGAATAATGAGGCAGCAGAAAGATAAATTAAAGAAATAATCTCTTTTATAATTGCACCCCCCCAAAAAAACCCACCTAGGAATAAACCTAACCGAAGAGGTGAAAGATCTATTCTCTGAAAACTATAAAACATTGATGAAAGAAATTGAAGATGACATAAAGAAATAGAAAGACATTCCATGCTCATGGATTGGAAGAACAAATATTGTTAAAATATCTATACTACCCAAAGCAATTTACACAATTAATGCAATCCTAATCAAAATACCAACAGCATTTTCCCCAGAATTATGACAAAAAGACCTAAAAGTTGTATGTAACCACAAAAGACCCTGAATAGCCAAAGCCATCTTGAAAAAGAGAAGCAAAACTGGAAGCATCACAGTTCTGGATGTCAAATTATATTACAAAGCTGTAGTAATCAAAACAACACAGTACTGGCACAAAACAGACATAGATTAATAGAATAGAACAGAAAACCCAGAAATAAACCCACGATTATTTGGTCAACTTATCTTCAGTGAAGCAGGTATGAAGATACAATGGGAAAAAGAGAGTCTCTGTCCAACAAATGGTGTTGGGAAAACTGGACAGCCACATGCAAAAGGATGAAACTGGACCTCTTTCCTTCACCATACTCAAAAATAAATAAAAATGGACTAAAGACCTAAATGTGAGATCTGAAAACATAAAAATCCTAGAAGAAAGCACAGGCAGTGACTTCTTTTACATTGGCCACTGCAACTTTTTTCTAGGTAGGTCTCCTGACTCAAGGGAAACAAAAGCAAAAATAAACTATTGGGACTTCATCAAAATAAAAGCTCTGTACAGTGAAGGAAAGAATCAACAAAACTAAAAGGCAACCTGAGGAATGGGAAAAGATTTTGATAAATGACATATCTGATAAAGGGTTAGTATCCAAGATACATAAAGAATTAATACAACTCAACATACAAAACCCAGATGATCCAATTACAATTGGGCAGAAGATAGGAACAGCCATTTCTCCAAAGAAGACATCCAGGTGGCCAACCGTGCATCTGAGAAAAGATGCTCAACGCCACTCATCATCAGGGAGATGCGAATCAGAACTGTAGTGAGATACCGCCTCACACTTGTGAGAATGGCTAAAATCACACACACAAGAAACTAAAGGTGTTGGCAAGGATATGAAGCAAGGGAAACTCTCTTGAAATGTTGATATATATATATATATACTCAGCCATAAAAAAGAATGAAGTCTTGACTTCATGAATGGAGCTAAAGAGTATTCTTAGCGAAATAAGTTGGTCAAAGAAAGACAAATACATGTGATCTCACTCATGTGGAATTAAGAAACAAAACAAGGAAAGGGAAAGAGAGAGGGAAATCAAGAAACAGACTCTAAACTATAGAGGACAAGCTGATGATTACTAAGGGGAGGTGGGTGGGTGGGTGGTTTAAATAGGTGATGGGGATTAAGGAGTGCACTTGTGATGAGCAGCGGATGGTCAATGGAATTATTGATCCTGAACTAATAAAACACAGTATGTTAAAAAATATTACTAAGCAAACATTTTTTTTTAATCTCAGAATTTTAGTTAGATGTAGCTCCAGTAAATTTTGGTTAGGAGAAGTTTCCAGCAACACTACTGCTTAAGAATTATCTTGGAGGGGCACCTGGGTGGCTCAGTCAGTGAAGTGTCTGCCTTCAACTCAGGTCATGATCCCAGGGTCCTGGGATGGAGCCCCATGTGTGGGGCTCCCTGATCAGTGGGGAGTCTGCTTCTCCCTTTGCTCCTTCCCCCTGCTCATGCTCTCTCTCTCTCTCTCTCTCATTCTCGTTCTCTGTCTGAAATAAAATCTTTAAAAAAAAAAAAGGAATTATCTTGGATTTATTAACAATATATCCATATACTAAAAACTCATCCTTTTGTATATTTAATTTCTACTGCTTTTCCCTGGGTCTCTTTTTTAAAGTATAGTTTTGGTTTTATGTTATCTTCGTGTTAGAATTCTAGGTTTTTTAAAAGATATGTTCTTAGACACAACAAATTAATTGGAAGTCTGTCTACAGGAATAGGAAAAATGAACATAGATGCTTTCTTAATACAGAGTATAATTTAGAATTCTAAATATTAGGGGAAAATTTGCCCAGAACAGTTCACTATTTAAACTTTATTGGTTTGGAAGCCCTAATTTCTTTTGAACCACTTTTTCTCAATAATTTTCTCAGAGTGAAATCTATCCCCAAATTTTTGGATGGGGAATTTATTATAAGTATTTTTTCCAAAACAAATGTTTTGGTGAGTTAAATGTTGAAGAATCAGAAACACATGGGCTGAGTCTCCCTACTAATAAATAAATATGAAATTCAAGGAAAATTGGTTTTCTGAAGCTTATTTTATTTACTGAAAACAGAGAATTTGAAAATCACTTAAAATACTGGACCCTTTTGAGCACCACTTAGGAATTATATATTTATAAAATATATGTATTTATATAAATATATTTATATAATGCACATCTATTTATATATAATATATATCAATATGTAAATCTAAGTGGTGCTCAACTAGTTCCAATGTCTTCAGTGATTTTCAAATATATTTTATATATATATATATAAAATAATGGCTAAGGAATGTCATTAGTTCTCAAATATTGTTACTATCACAGGTCCATTCTTTCTTATTTAAATCCTCTGGTTTCCTCTTATTAATTCAGTGCAAATTATTTGATTACTCAATATTACATACTTAAATTAATTTAAAGGAACTAAACAATGGACTGCAACTTACAATATTTTAAAGTTTATTATTTTTTAAATAATCAAGGTACTCACAAATTTAAATGATAGAAAATCCTTGAATTCCACATCTCTGTGAAGTCATTTTACCAGTATTTTCTAATTAATTTGCAAATTTTGCTTTTTGACAAATCCGATAAGACATAAGAATTCATTTTATACATGACTATATGTAGTTGTATATATTTTATATACAATTCAGTATTATAATTCGGTTTTAGCATGGGGATTAAAAATTACTTAAAAGACAATGCCAGTTTTGCACATCTTATTGTTGTGATAAGCCTGATGATTGGTAAGAAGAAAAAGTGCTATCTTATTATGACATAAAGGTTGTTTATTTATTCTCCTTATGTTAAAAAATTTGTCTTACAGATAAGTAAGTAAGATAATGTAAATTTAAAATATCTGATATAGAAGGAATTAAACAAATCTAGGGAAAGCTATGAACTAAGATGTGGCATCAAACAGCATTTCTCAGTTTGGAAATAGGTTCCATGAGGCATTTGCAGGTGCGTCTTAGACATACAAACACACACACACATACACACACATACACATACACACATGCACATCCTTGTATTCTGAGAAAATAAACCCTGGGAAATACTGCACACTCCATCTCTTAGAGGAAACCTTAAATACTTTGCAAACTTCTGAAGTACAAATAAAAAGCCCAAACACCCAAACCTGATATCAACTCCACTTCACCCACAGCTTTCCAAACATATTACACATCAGAGAATTTTTTCTTTAGTAATACCTCATGTTAAACCCCAGAAGTAGTTTCTTGCACACTCACTGTGATAATGGAGCCGGAGAATCCTATGGATATTAATTAACTGGCTCCACACTTTGCTGAAGCTAGTATAAAAAAGAGATCTGATTGATTAAATGATTTTTGGTGTCAGTAACATAAAAAGGAAACTGTAGGAAAGTAGGCTTTTGTAAAAAAGGACATATACCCCTGTGGTTTCTGGTCATAACCCCTAATTGAGGTTGGAGCTTGTTGAGACATTGAACCTCTGAATTATTTAGAGTTGAGTAAGTACTATAAGGTAAAAATATATAGTTGGGTATTACAGTCAATTGCTTTACAGATAACATAGTCAATTTAACTTACAGAGTAATTCTCCTGTTTTTTGCCCTAGTGCAAAGACAGTAAGTACAAGCTCATTCATAATGTGCAAAAATGAATAAAACTCCAAGAAATACACTGGAATCCACCTTAAATTTTTTAAAAAAGATTTTATTTACTTATCTGACAGAGAGAGAGAGAGACAGCCAGCGAGAGAGGGAACACAAGCAGGGGGAGTGGGAGAGGAAGAAGCAGGCTCCCAGCAGAGGAGCCCGATGCGGGGCTTGATCCCAGAAAGCCGGGATCACGCCCTGAGCCGAAGGCAGATGCTTAACGACTGAGCCACCCAGGCGCCCCAGAAATCCATCTTAAATTTTATCATGCAGAAGGATGTGCTGAAACATCATTGAAGGTAGTTCTATATGCATGAGTGTCAGAGATGTTTATACGACATCACTGACCAATTCTTTACATTCAAGTGTAAAGATACACACACATACACATACACACATATGCACAGATACACAGGTATATAGATATAACCCCTCTAGGCAGCATCACATCTATGTGTGTATCTATGCATGTGCATATATAAATAAGTATGCATGTAACATACTCTTTCTTTAAATTCAGCTGCACCCATGGCACATCTAGAGGCAAATTACTCTCCCCAATTCCGAAATTACTTTTTAATACTTCTACACTGTTTTCCAACTATCTCCCAACAAAAATACAAACTCAGCAGATGATCTTTAATTTTACGGAAAAAGAAAACATAAAGCACTCAGCCAGTAAAGCTCACTGCTTTCTGTGACGTCTGTAGAATGCTTGCATTGGTGTCTACACTGCCCTCTTTCCTGTTTGCATGTAGATCAGAGCTCTCTTCCTGAATCTGCTTCCCCCTGTCCTTTTTGCACTCCTCTCTGTCTTCTGAACTTTTTAGTTACCTGCTTTCCGTTAATAAGCATAATCAAAGAAGAAGCACCACTTTTTAAAAAAGTTAAATCTCCCTTAACCCACAGCATCTTCAGACGGTATTCTCTTCTTGTCTCCAAAGTCATAATCCTTGAAAGCTTTGTCTATTCTGTTTCCACTTCCCTACTCTCCAGTCACCCTCAATACCCTCAAATCTGGTCTCTGTATTGAGAATTGCTTATTTCACAAGGACAGAGGGAGTGATGCTTTTTTCAGCCAGCTCTTACAGCAGTGTTATAACATTGTCTCATTTTATAGTGTCTTTTAAACAGTTCTCATGCTCAGCTTCTGTAATTTCACACTCTCCTGATTGGCATCCTATCACAGGTCCCTGTTTATATCCCTTTCTGGCTCCTTGCCATCCTCCTGACTAAGACATGATGAACTTCTAGAAGACTTTCCAAGTCCTTTTTGCCTCCCTACATTCTCTCCCCATACATTTCTTTCCAGCCTCTGGTTTCAATTACCCTCAGCATGTTAATGCTCCCTGCCCTGACTCCTCTTCTGAGGGCCATATCATAGATCAAAACACTTACCTGACATCTCCACTCGGGTGTCTCAAAGGCTCTCAAAAGCAACACTATCAAAATAGAATTTATGAGAATCAGCTCCATATTGTCTCTCCCACAGCTACCCACACCCAGTGCTCCATGCAATACGTGCCCTCCTTAATACCCATCACCAGCCTATCCCATTCCCCCACCCCCCACCCCTCTGAAGCCCTCAGTTTGTTTCCCAGAGTCCACAGTCTCTCATGGTTCATTCCCCCTTTTGTTTACCCCCCTTCATTCTTCCCTTCCTTCTCCTACCAATCTCCCTGCTATTCCTTATGTTCCATAAATGAGTGAAACCATATGATAATTGTCTTTCTCTGCTTGACTTATTTCGCTTAGCATAACCTCCTCCAGTCCCGTCCATGTTGCTGCAAATGTTGTGTAATCGTTCTTTCTGATGGCTGAGTAATATCCTTTGTATATACGGACCACATCTTCTTAATCCAGTCATCTGTTGAAGGGCATCTCGGCTCCTTCCACGATTTAGCTATTGTGGACAATGCTGCTATGAACATTGGGGTGCATATGGCCCTTCTCTTCACAGTGTTTTTTTTTTTTAAACTACAAATGATGCCTTTCTCCCTCTTAGTAGGTAAGACTAGAAAACAAATTGAAAAATAGAAGGTATAACTCTATAGAGAAATGATATCAATTGTCCTCTTGTTTGGCATCTTGTCAAGAAAAAAGTATTTCAGATTTCTTTTTTATATTTCTTAACAGGTCTTTCAAATTTATCTTCCATTAAGGGAAAATATATGGTGTATGTGAAATATATTAATTATCAATGTGGTTTCAGCTTCCACTGGTTTCCTTTTCTATTTAGCCCTTGAACCACTCTGTTGAGCAGAATCATGAGTGAAAAGTATGTACAATGCAATTCTTACTCTGTGAGGCTCACATGCTGAGGAGTGACAGTTTTCTATCACAGTAGCCACTTCTCTAAAAGCTTCCAAATCTTGCTTATAGAATGCACTAAATTCATGTTATGGCCAGTGTAAATCTTGCCTATGTAAATAGATGTAAAGAATCTTCTAGAAATCATTCTTTTAAAATATATTTGTTGAGAATATCATGTTTTATCATTTTAATGCAAATCCCTGTCAAAATACTAACCTCATTTTTCACAGAACTAGAACAAATAATCTTAAAGTTTTCATGGAACCATAAAGACCTTGAATAGCCCAAGTCCTCTTGAAAACGAAAAACAAAACTGGAGGTATCACAATTCCACACTTCAAGTTATATTACAAAATGATAGTAATTGAGACAGTACAGTACTGGCATAAAAATAGACACATAGATCAATAGAACAGAACAGAAAACTCAGAAATAAACACACAATTATTTGGTTAACTAATCTTCAATGAAGCAGATATGAATATGGAATGGGAAAAAGAGAGTCTCTCTTCAACAAATGGTGTTGGGAAAACTAGACAGCTACATGCAAAAAGATGAAACTGGATCACTTTTCTTCACCGTACACAAAAATAAATAAAAATGGATTAAAGACCTCAATGTGAGACATGAAACCATAAAAATCCTAGAAGAAGGCACAGGCAGTGACTTCTTTGACGTTGGCCATTGCAACTTTTTTCTGAATAGGTTTCCTGATGCAAGGGAAACAAAAGCAAAAATAAACAACTTGGACTATATCAAAATAAACAGCTTCTACACAGTGAAGAAAAGAACCAACAAAACTAAAAGGCAACCTATGGAATGGGAGAAGATATTTCTAAATGACATATCTGATAAAGGTTTAGTATCCAAAATACATAAAGAATTGATACAACTCAACATACAAAAACCAAATAAACCAATTAAAATTGGGCAGAAGACAGGAACAGCCATTTCTCCAAAGAAGACATCCAGACGGCCAACAGACACATGAAAAGATGCTCAACGTCACTCATCATCAGGGAAATACAAATCAAAACCGTAGTGAGATATCGTCTCATATTTGTGAGAATGGCTAAAATCACACACAGACACACAAAACAGGTGCTGCCAAGGATGTGGAGAAAGGGGATTCCTCATGCACTGTTGGTGGGAATGCCAACTGGTAGAGCCACTGTGGAAAGCAGTATGGAAGTTCCTCAAAAATGTAAAAATAGAACTACCCTATGATCCAGCAATTGCAATACTAGGTATTTACCCAAAGAACACAAAGATACTACTTTGAAAAGATATATGCACCTTGATATTTATAGCAGCCTCATCTACAATAGTTAAATTATAGAAACAGCCCAAGTGTCCATCAACTGATGAATGATAAAGAAGAGGTGGTAGAGATAATGGAATACTATTCAGTCATAAAGGAATGAAATCCTGCAGTTTGCAATGACATGGCTGGAGCTAGAGAGTATGATGTTAATTGAAATAAGTCAGAGAAAGACAAATGTCTTATGATCTCACTCACGTGGAATTTAAGAAACAAAACAAATGAGCAAAGAGAAAAAAAGAGAGAGAGAGAGAGGAAAACCAAGAAACAGACTTTTTTAAAAAAAATATTTTATTTATTTATTTGACAGAGCAAGAGAGCACAAGTAGGGGGAGGAGTAGAGGGAGAAGCAGGCTTCCTGCTGAGCAGGGAGCCTGATGTGGGGCTTGATCCCAGGACACTGGCTGGGATCATGACCTGAGCCAAAGGCAGACACTTAACCATCAGAGCCACCCAGGACCCCCAAGAAACAGACTCTTAACAAAGAGAACAAACTGATGGTTACCAGAGGGGAGAGGTGTGGGGGAATGGGGAAAACAGGTGATGGGGAGTAAGGAGGCACTTGTGGTGGTGAGCAGTGGGTGTTGTATGGAAGTGTTGAATCACTGTATTGTATACTCGAAACTAACTTTACACTGTAACTGGAATTTAAATAAAAACTTAAAAGAGAAACAATATCGAATCAATCGTCTAAAAACTCCTACCCCAAGAAATGGAAAATGGAGACTAAAATCATTGCAAAGCAAGCAGAAGGAATTATATAATCAAGATAAAGGCAGAAATTAATCAAATTGGAGAAAAGAAACGATAGAGAAAATAAACAAAACAAAAAGTTATTTCTTTTAAAAAAGAATAAAACTAATAAACCTCTATCAAGATCGACTAAAATTAAAAATAGGGAAGACACAAATCACCAATATCTGGAATACAATGTGACATTACTTCTGATCCAGGAGCCAAGAATGAGCAATAAGCGAATACTACAAGCAAGTTTCTGTTCATAAATTCAACAACGTGGAAGAAATGAAACAATTCTTCAAAAGATAAAACTGCCAAAGCTCGACCAAGATGAAATGGACACTGTGGCTTGGCCTATAACCATCAAAGAAATTGAATTTATAATGTATAAGCTTTGAAGAAAGAAATCTCCAAACACAAGTGGTTTCACTGGAGAATTCTACCTGACATTTGAAGAAGAATTAGTACCAATTTTACAGTTTTTTCCCCTAGAAAATGGAAGAGGAAAGATTAATTCTCTACCTACTTTATGAAGCTAGTATAATCCTGATACTAAAATATGACAAAGAGTAAAAAAAAAAAATGAAAACGAAAAAATGATCCTTGGGGCACCTGGGTGGCTCAGTTGGTTAAGCATCTGCCTTTGGCTCAGGTCATGATCCTGGGGTCCTGGGATCGAGCCCTGCATCAGGCTCCCTGCTCGGTGGGGAGTCTGCTTCTCCCTCTCCCTCTGCCGCTCCCCCTGCTTGTGTTCTCTCTCTCTGTGTCAAATAAATTAATAAAAATGTTAAAAAAAAAGAAAAAGAAAAAAATGATCCTTGTCATGAACGTAGACTGAAAAATCCTCAACAAAATATTTGGAAATAGAATACAACAATATGCAGAAAGATTTATATCCCATGATCCAATAGGGTTTACTGCAGGAACGCAAAGCCTGCTGAACATTCAACACAATTCATATCGACAGGCTGAAGAAGAAAATGATCTGATCCTATTCACGGAAGTAGAAAAACACTTACCGAAATCCACACCCCTTTACCATTCATGCTGAATCTCTTGGCAAGTTAGGAATATAGCTGATAAAGAGAATTTTTTTTTTTTTTAAAAGAAGGCTTATAGATTGGAAAGGAAGAAATAAAACTCCCTGTTTGCCAATGACGTGGTTGTCTAAGTAGAAGATCCCAAGGAATGTAAAAAAAAAAAAATGCTGGAATAAGTTAGTTTAGCAAATTTCCGAGACACAAGGTCAACAGAGAACATCAATCACATTTCTGTATATTAACAATGAACGTACATTAAAAGGAAATTAAAAACATATCATTTACTATCACTTCAAAGGAAATGAAATACTTAAAATGGTCTGCATGCTGGACATTACAAAATGCTGATAAAATAAATCAAGCCCTGGACAAATGAGAGGCATATGGTGCTCATGAATCAGAAAAGTCAACATAGTAAAATGTCTATTTTCCCCAAATTGAGCTATAGTTACTATCAAATCCTGGCAAGATTTTTGGTAAACATAGATAAGTTTATTCTAAAATTTGTATGTAAAGTCACAGGTCCCAGAAAAACTAAAACCATCTTGACAAAGAAGGACATTGTTAGAGAAATCACTCTAACCTATGCTAAGGTTTACTGTGTGTATAAGTACAGTTGTCAGAATGGTGTGCTGTCGGCAGAGGGATATACATAGTGGAGCAGGATAGAGAACCTAGAAATATCTCCCACATAAATATGCTTGACTGATATTTGACAAAGCTGCGAAAGCTAGTCAGTATTGGAACAACCAAACATTCATAAGCCAAAAAGAAATAACAAATAAACCTCATGTCTAAACAAACAAAAAACAAACAAAAAAACAAAAACCCTCAAAATTAATTAAGGCTGAAATGTAAAGCTATTAAACTTTTAGAAAAAAATATATAGCAGAGTATTTGGGGGGAATCAAAGGTTAGCTGAAGAGGTCTTATAATTGACATCAAAAGCGTGATCCTCAAAGGAAAAATTGATGAACTGGTCTTTATTAAAATTTAAAAAAATTTGTTGTATGAAAGCCCTTGTGAAAAGGATCAAAGATAAGCTACACTTTGGGTGAAAGGATTTGTAAGCCACATATCCGAAAGACTGATAGCTAGGATAGATTATGAACTCTCAAAATTCAACGGTAAAGAAACAACCCCATTCAAAAATGGGCAAAAGACACAAAGACACTTGGCTGATAAAGATACATGAAACATGAGAGACTATGGTCTATGAGAAACAAACTGAAGACTTCAGAGGGGAGGGGGTGGGGGAATGGGATAGACTGGTGATGGGTAGTAAGGAGGGCACGTATTGCATGGTGCACTGGGTGTTATACGCAACTAATGAAGCATCGAACTTTACATCGGAATCCGGGGATGTACTGTATGGTGATTAACATAATATAATAAAAAAAAACAAAGTAANGTTATACGCAACTAATGAAGCATCGAACTTTACATCGGAATCCGGGGATGTACTGTATGGTGATTAACATAATATAATAAAAAAAAAACAAAGTAAAAAAAAAGATACATAGATGGCAAATAAACACATGAAAAGATTTTCAGCATCACTAGCTATGAGTAGCTATGATACCCACACAGTGAAGTATCACTGTATACCAATTAGAACGGCTAAAATGAAAAAATAGTGACAATATCAAGTGTTGGTGAGTAAGTACAGAAACTGGATGACTCACACATTGCTGGTAACAGCTTAAAATGGCACGATCCACTCTGAAATCGTTTGGCAATGTTGTATAAACTTAACCATGCAATTAACACAAAACCCAGTAAGTGCACTCTAGCCTATATCCCAGAGAAATTAAAACTTATTTTAACAGATAAAAGTACAGAGCAATTTTATTTGTAGTAGCCAAATAACTGGAAATGGTTCAGATGTATTTCACCAAATGGATTTTAGATAAACTACAACTTAATATACCATGGAATATTGGCAGTATAAAATAAAAATTTGTGGATACATGCTTGATAAATCTCCAGGGAAATATGGTAAGTAAGCTAAAAAAGCCAATCCTAAAATATTTCATAATACATTATTCCATTTATATAACATTTTTGAAATGACCAGATTTTGGAAATGAAGAGATTAGTGGTTGTCAAGGACTAAGGAGGGAGGGGAGATGGGTATAGTTAGCAAAGGGCGAAGTGAATCATCCTTGTGTTCAGTTCTTGACTGGTGGTGGTGGATACACAAATGTACACATGGGATAAAATTGTAAAATTGTAAAGAATCAGACACACACACAAGTACAAGCACAATTTAAGTCATCTGATTAAGAGGAATGGGTTGAATGAAGGTCAATAAGCTTTTTGTAATATTGTACTATCCTTTTGCAAAATATTAACAATGGGGAAAGCATTTCTTACAACTGCGTGTGAACCTACAATTATCTCAATAAAACATTTCGATTGAAAAATACAAACAACCCAACAGACTAAGGCAAAACGTTTTTCAATAGGCATGTCTGAATGGGAATCCATTGTTCTGAGCCCAAAGAATATGCAGTGGGTGGAAACAGATGTGTACCCGACATCCGCCTCTAAACACAGAACTCAACCTGAAGTCTTAGAAGTTTGTTCAAGCGCTATTCAGGCTCTCTTCCTGCCTCCATTGGTTTGCTTCACACATTGTTCTAATTAGAGAACCGTTTCCTCTGCACAGCTGTCCTCAATTCAGCAAACCACAGAGACGTGCGGAGACACAAAACAGCCTTTCTTCTCTTTGGTGAAGACATCTCTCTCTGAAGCCATAAGAGTTAAATCTTTGGACCGTTTTTATGAGTGTATTGCAAACTACAAAACACCTCTAACGAAAGATAACATGCCACACTAGGAAAAAAAATTATTCTGTAGAC
Source organism: Ailuropoda melanoleuca (assembly GCF_002007445.2). Classification (NCBI taxonomy): domain Eukaryota; kingdom Metazoa; phylum Chordata; class Mammalia; order Carnivora; family Ursidae; genus Ailuropoda; species Ailuropoda melanoleuca. The sequence goes on along the minus strand of NC_048232.1, from coordinate 3,996,653 downwards.
TAAATAGTAATCCACTCCTTATGAATACTTCCCATAAATTTATAAACTTAACAAGTACAAAATGAGCAAAGACATGTTGAACTGAACTTTGAACTCTATGAATTAACTTCAGAAAATATACAAAATACAAGTTTTATTCTCGCCTTCATTTCTGCCATTACAGCAACTGCTCGGTTAAAAACATGCTTATTGGTTGTGATTCTAAAAGTAGGATGCTGTATGTTTAGTTTAGAAATTGAGAGAAACAAAAAGTGAAGTACAGAGAAGGAAATGACCTGTGATCATAGGTCTACCATACAAAAGTAACCTTCGTAGAATTTTGTTTTAATTCTTTCAGGCATTTCCTTGATTCGTACATGTGTATATTTAACCGAACCATAACTACACGCAGGTCTTAAGATCTTCCTCGATGAATTTTTGCAGGCATGTGCGTTCTGGGACTGTGGCCCTGATCTTTAAGGAGGGCACATATTGCATGGAGCACTGGGTGTTATACTCAAGTAATGAATCATGGAACTTTACATCAAAAACTAGGGATGTACTGTATGGTGACTAACATAATATAATAAAAAAAAATTACTAAAAAAAAAAAAGAAAAAAAAGAACACTTCCAGGCTGCCAACGGGCCTCTCATCCTACCACCAGTCATTGGTAACCACTGTTCTGACCTCAATGCAACAGAGCAGTCATGACTGTTTGGGGATTTCATCTAAGTGGGATGTAGGCTTTTGTGTCTGGTTACATTATCTCAACATGAGGTCAGTTAGGCTTATCCTGTTACAAGTAACAGTGGTTTGCTCTTTTCCCCAACTGTGGTAATATTCCCCCCGTTAATATACAACAGTTTATTTATTCCTCTCCTGGGATAGATATTTAGGAGGATTCCATTGTGGGGCTGTTGTGAACAATGCTGCTTTGATAATATGTCTTTTGGCAGACATAAGCACTCCCCTCTATTGGGTCCATATCTGGGAGTGGAATTACTGAATCAGAGGGTATACATATGTTCGATTTTAGTTGATCCTGCCAATTTTTGAGAGTTCCAATGGCTTCCCATCCTGGTTGATGCCGTGTGTCCTTTTAATTTTAGTCAGTCTGGTGGTAACATAGTTGTAAGCCGAAATAAGAACATATTGAATCTGGAAATTTGTATCTTGTGTATTACATCATGGTCATTCGTGTGGATTTATTCCTTATCCTCAAGAAATCCTGAGTTTTGACCTTTTGATCTCTGCAAGCTTGGTTAGCTACAAAAGCAAAAGCAAAAATGTCTTCTAGAAAATGTTCACAAAAACATCTAAAGTAATCACATATTGCTGGAGTTTAAAGTCACTTTTATTTTTTTTTTAAGNTAGAAAATGTTCACAAAAACATCTAAAGTAATCACATATTGCTGGAGTTTAAAGTCACTTTTATTTTTTTTTAAGATATTTTTAAAAAAGATTTTATTTATTTATTTGACAGAGGGAGACAGCCAGCAAGAGAGGGAACACAAGCAGGGGGAGTGGGAGAAGAAGAAGCAGGCTCCCAGCAGAGGAGCCTGATGTGGGGCTCGATCCCAGAACGCCGGGATCACGCTCTGAGCCTAAGGCAGACGCTTAAAANGAGAGGAAGAAGCAGGCTCCCAGCGGAGGAGCCTGATGTGGGGCTCGATCCCAGAACGCCGGGATCACGCTCTGAGCCTAAGGCAGACGCTTAAAAATTGGAGCCACCCAGGTGCCCCTAAAGTCACTTTTAATATCACAAACACTGTGTTTGTGTGGATATTTAAAAGAACCCATGTATCCTGTAAAAAAAAAAAAGGCAAGTTTTACAAAAAAAAATTGCCATGATTTGGTTGGCCTTGATATATGAAACAAGAGTTTTCAAAAGAATGTCATTTTAAAGGTATTGTCCTTTGCATTAGAACATGTTGATTCATATGATGATATGTAAGGTTATACAAATATAAATTTACTATAGAACACACTTTAATCTTGTTTTATTGTTTTTTGTTGTATTTTTAACTCGTTTTCTGTGACCATCTATATTGTATTCTACCATGAAAGTAATAAAGAATAACTTAAAAGATCTTCATTTAGAACCTCCAGAAACTAAAATCTAATTACACACTAGATTAAGAACTCTATTTATATCATTGTTATTATGCATGCAACATTGTGTCGCTATTGTTTTCTCTCTCTTCTTTTTATCTTTACTTTTTTCTAGCTTAGAGATTTCTCCTCTTTTTTCTCTTTGTGGTTTTGTTTTTTGTACACATAGAACACATTTTCTCTACTGTTACATAGCTCCTGTGTATTAAAGAGGATACAAAGGGGGATATAGAGAAATTGGCTTTAATCTACAAGGACCTACTTCTTCAGATTTTTCTCTTGGGGAAAGGTGTAGATATAAACACACATTTTTATAAACTTGAGCATTTCAAAACTGTCTGATTCAATTATATAATCTAAGCAGAAAAGTAACTGAGTGATAAATCCTGAAGCTTACTAGCTCATGCTAGGGTTCTCCTCCTAGTATAAGGTGATGGTAATTACCTTTGAAGCCAGCGGTGGTCTGGGGCCCTCTAGCCTGGCGTGTGTATTTCATGAATGAACTGGCTGTTCCCATCCCTGGGAAGCACAGAATTAGTTACAGTTGCCTGCTTTCCTTTTCATATTCACTCGATTCAGAGATGAGGGCAAATCTACATTTTCACTGACTGGGGATATTGCAGAAAACACCACTCTGTTTTATTCCAGAAGACTGTGATGTTAATCACCTTTCACATCTGGTTAAATTGCACATTGTCTCTGTGCCTCCTGAAAGCACTTCTGAGTTTGTTCAACCCAAGCTCTTCCCCACTTCTCTTGCCGATGACCCCTCTCCCCTGACTTCCATCATGTTCTCACCAATAAAGACAAACTGCTGGAAAAAGAAAATAAACTATAGTTCCTGTTGAAAATGCAATCACCCTTCGGCATCCTGGAAATTCTATAAATGATTTTTTAGGAGTGCAACTGTTTGACACCAACCAGATCAATCAAACACAGTATTTTTGTGTGAATGAAAAGAAACATTTTGGTCAGTCACCCAGATATTTTGTCTACAGGGTAGCCAAGATAAAACTTAACATAATATTTTAAGGTGTGGAAAACATATTTTATGTGTTCCCACATACACAACTTCCAAGAAAACTGAATGAGAAAAGCAAGCAGAAGGAGATGGTCTGTAGTGTAACAAGCTTGTAGGCTCTGGGACACTTGGCTGGGAGTGTATTTTCATAGCTGTTAGGATGAAGATTCATAATAGATCAAGCTCAGAAGGCCCGCTACAGAATGCCGCCTTCTCCCCAAACGTGTTTTCCCTTGGGTTCCTCCCGTTTCTGCGAGCTCACTGGAACACTGCAGGGCCTCACTGCCATTCACAAAGGAGCACGTCCTAGACCAGCGGCTGGAAATGCAGTCTTCCCGACGGGGAGCGGGGCTTGGAGGGATGGGCTCCCCTTTAGGGCCAGCAGAAAGTGCTCAAAAACACTGGATGGCCCGAAGTGCAGATTAATTGTGGAGACAGGAAAAGGGGACTCAGAATCAGAGATACTTCCCCTGATCACCATTGCGGCTGGTGACAATTTGTAAGGCTGTTCTTTCTGAAAAGGAGAACTGACCCAATTGATACAGAGGCAGAGTCCTATTGATCCGGGAATACTAACCAAGTTTCTAGGACAGGGACTCTCAGTTAGGAAACCAGAAAGTTTCAAATAGAAAACAGGATGAGGACTGAGTATGTGGAGGAAATCAGAAGCCTCTTCCCCAGTCAGAGGGCGAACAGGTGCTAGGTAAGACAGCATTATATCTGAAAAGGATAGGACAACTTACCTACCTTTCTTGAAACAAGGATTAGCCCTAAGTGCTTGGGTTTGAGACTGTAAACCCCCTTACGAAGATTTCATATTAGACTGCACATCCTCGGTGAAAGTGCAGAATTCTAGACAAAGAGATGGCCAACTTAAAGACAAAAGCAGAAAAAATAAAGGAGGACGGAGTCAAGAAATATTTCGATTGAAACAGATAAAGAGAAGGTTGGTGGTTGGCTGGGCACCACGCTTTAGAGGGCAGGAGTATTATAGGTTATCTGAGTTTTCTATCTCGTAAAAACTAGCATTTTACTTGACACCTACTTTTATATTCTATAGTACCTTTTGTCAGAAGAAAAATAAATACCTAAGGATTATAATAACAGTACTTTGAGGGATGGAGCCAATGTATGGAAGCTAGTTGTTCGTTTCATGCATTCATCACACAATTTAAGGATTGACAAATGGATCTGTAGAGGGGCCCACATGGTTGTGTCGGGAGGAGAAGCATCTGAAAGAAAGGCAGAAATGTCCACACCACCGCACTGAGTCAGCGAGGTAGCTGGAGTCCTGAAGAACCCCTTTCTCCCCTCTTCCAGGAGGGAACATCTGAAAAGTTCCATGTGTGTTGATTTGTTTCTCATAGTGATTCTCGTATCTGCCCTTTCTCCTCACTATCTCCAGCAAGACTGGATTTGTTACTGCCTTCTCCTGGGGGGGAGTGTAGTTGCCTTCACCTGTACCTGTTCCTCCCCTTGGACCCGTTATACATGTCATCGTCAGATTTATGTCCTGAAAATACCACTGATCCTTTGGTTGCTGAATAGCCATTACCCTTCTGTTGGGAAAATTTAATCCATATTAGCAATCTAGGTCATTATACTTCTGTTTTGTAAGTATTTGATATTTTGGTTCGATATCTCCATTATCTGCTCACCAAGAGAGATATAGAAAGTGATTTTTATCCAAGGACCATCTGTACCCAAACCCTTCCAGGTACTGACTCTTGTATCCCTCAGTCTTCGGAGCAGAGAGGAGTCGGCATGGGCAGAGAAAACCACTTAGCCAGAAGACTAACGGGATTGCTTGGCACCAGGAAGCTCAGACAGGACACCAGGTGGGTGGGCTTCTATCTTTGGCCAAATCATGAGACTGGTTAGTAGAAGACTGACCAACTAGTTCACAAGACAAGAGAAGGTGAGCGTGCACCTGTCTGGTATGTGTGAGCCACACCAAACTGACCGACGTCTGTGGGAGAGGCAGCTCTCTGGCAGCATCCCCGAGGTTCTCAGACAGACTCCTCTGGATCAACACATGCATTCATCATCACACAAACTAAAGGTTCTCTTCCTTTATATCCTCTTTTGAAGACATCAGGGTCATCGTGGTCTCCAACCACGACCTCCATCAGAGCAGACAGTACTGGCCCCTCTAGAGTCTGTCCAGGTTGTCTCGCTCTGGACCTGAGATGGAATGTCACCTTGGCAGAGCTGCAGTGTTGGAGATGGTCTCCCAGGCCAAGCTGGCTGCGTGGAACTGGTCCAGTCTTCCTTGATGGAAATTCCAGTACCAGGTGGTTTCTACAAGGGATGTGTAAGCATTATTACATGTCTGTCTCGACACTGTGCACAGAACCACTTCTGATTTATTATATCTCAGACCATGTGCTATATGCAGCAGTTGGTATAAAACTCCCCCATCAGTGGTTTTTTAAAATATTGTGATAATTTTGGCTCTGTTGCTTTATCAAATGAAGTCTCTATTTCCTCAGATTTTTAAGTTGAATTGTTTCTGAAATGCTGTTTGACCTTGATCACAGTAATAGGTTACAATGCTTGGATGAAAGGTGGTGTGCATTTTTTAAAAACAGAATTTAGGGGCACCTGGGTGGCTCAGTCAGTTAAGCATCTGCCTTTGGCTCAGGTCATGATCTCAGGGTTGTGGGACCAAGCCCCACGTTGGGCTCCCTGCTTAGCGGGGAGTCTGCTTCCCCCCCCCACCTACTGCTTCCCCTGCTTGTGCTCTCTCTCTTTGTTAAATAAATAAATAAAATCTTAGAAAAGTAAAATAAAATAAAACAGAATTTAGTCTTTCAGTCAAATTTGGTCTTCCTAGAGCATGTAACTACTTTCTCGAATGGTCATCTTGGTGTTGAACTGTAATCTGCATTTCACAGTTGTTGCCATGAGTATGACAAGGTCAGATAAAGAATTGATCACAGTGCGAAGATATTTCCTCTCACAGGCACATCTTCAGTCTCTAAGTGTGAGCTGTAAATGTTTTAAATTAAACATTTAAATGTTACACATGTTTTAAATGTTATAACTAATTTTTTGATGTTGGTACATGCTTTAACAGAGTGCAAGACCAGCAAAGTGTTTTTAGGATAAGTTTATATCTATTTCCAGTGAAATGGTAAAGAATTATTGCTGGTAGCAAGGAGCATGTGTATTTTAGCATCATATAGAGATTTAAAAAATAGTATAAGTTACTTCACCTTTCAAAGAAGATAGGTGGGAAACAAACTCACGAAAAGATGTTCAACATCACATGTCATTAGGAAATTACAAAATAAAACAAGAATGAGATGCCACTACACAACGACTGGAACGGCCGAAAGCCCGATCACTGACAGCACCAAATGCTGGCAACGATGTGGAGTCACAGGGAGGGACTCTCACTCACAGCTGGTGGGAATTCAAGATGGCACAGCCACTTTGGAAGACAGTTTGATGGTTTCTCATAAAACTATAAACTTACTTTTGCCATCTGACCCAGCAACCATGCTCCTGGTTTTTACTCAAAGGGGCTGAAAGCCTCTGGCCATACAAAACCTGCACGTGGAAGTTTCCAGAAGCTTTATTCGTAATTACCAAAACCTGGAGGCATGCCCTTCACTATGTGAATGGATTAAAAACAAACAAACAAAACCAAGGAAAGACTGTGGTCCGTCCAGACAATGGAATAGTACTCAGCACTAGAAAGAAATGTGCTCCCAAGTCACGAAGAGACAGGGAGGAAGCATAAATGCGTATCACTACGGGGAAGAAAAGGCTACACAGGTCTGATCCAGCTGTAGGACATTCTGGAAAAGGCAAAACTATGGAGACAGTAAAGAGATCAGTGGTTGCCGGATGTGGGAGGGAGGAGTAGAGGGATGAGTACTCGGAGCACAGAGGATTTTAGGGCAGTGACGTTATTCTGTGTGATATTACAACGGCGGGTGGATGTCATTATACATTTGTGGAAACCCATGGAATGCATAACACCAAGAGTGGACCCTAATGTAAATTATGGATTTTGAGTGGTTAGCGGTGTTTCAGTGAAGATTCATAGATAGGAACAAATATGCCACGTTGGGGGGGGGTTGTTGATAGAGGCTGGGCGTGGGTGGGGGGAAGAGCTATCTGGTAAATCCCTGTACCTTTCCTTCAGTTTTGCTGTGAAAACCTAGAACTGCCCTAAAATTAAGGTTTATTTTTAAATTAGCACAAGTTCTATAAAAACATCCTTGCTGGAGTTAAATAACAGTGCATGAAATGGTGTTTTTTAATCCACTGATCTCCCATGCAGTCAAGTAGTCCTTGCAGACTTCTTAAAAAATTACATGGGTAAACTGAAATATTTCAAAGTATTTGTTAAGGTAATTTTCTTCCCAAATTATTAAAAATTTTATCCAGTTTGCATCGCATCCCATCCCTAAAACTGCCCTCAGTTTGTTCTATTTTCGGAAGACCCCTCTGGTCTGCAGAGCCCAGGCAGTAGAGCCCCAAAGTCTGCTTTCCCCCCATGACACCCGTCGTCCCTCTGCCTAGTGATCATGGTGGCTTAGGGGACCTGCTGTAGATTAAACGTACACACACCAATTAAGTTCCACAAGCATGGTTTCCTTTCTTTGCATCATCACCATTATTATTATTATTTGCAATGTCGTCCGTCATCTTGGGGACTGACACGGCACGTGCTGCTCGGGGGCCTTCGGAAGTGGCACAGAGCAGGGCCAGCCTTGCCAGCTGTGGGGGACAGAAGGCTCTGGCTGCGTTCGAAGCCCTTCCAGCAAAGGCCGAAGAGGTTCTCGGGCCGCTCTTGTCTCCGAAGTCCCGATTGCGCAGCACCCCGAGGTGTAATGACCCCCTTACCCACCTGGTTAACGCAATGTCGGAAGGATCCGAGCCTGTTTGGAGTAGGCCAAATGTGAATTTCCAAGGGTTGCCCTACGGGTGCGCACGGTTGTGCAGGTCTGCGACCTGGGGCCATTTTCAGGGTCCAGTGTCACCCGATTTCATCTCTGTCGTTTAGAAATGACCTGACGGGCACCTGGGTGGCTCCAGCGGGGAAGCATCGGACTCTTGACTTTGGCTCAGTTCATGATCTCCAGGTGGGGTGGAGCTCCAGACCAGAGACTGCTTGACCCTCTCCCTCTGCTCCTCGCCCCTCGCCCCGCTCAAATAAATAAATAAATAAATAAATAAATAAATAAATAAAATCTTAAAAAAAGAAATGCCCTGAGTTCTCATCCTCAAACAATATTAGAAGAATGACTCATTACCAGTTACAGAGCTTCACAAACTCCGACCCCGCCTGTGGAGGGGATGATGCTGGATTTTAAATTCCCCACCACCTTTCCGGGTACCTGCCTTACAGGTCATGGCTGGGGTAGAAGCAGCGACCGGCACCAGACCACGGGGCGTGTCTGGCCCACCTCTTACTCCGGCCGGCGGGAGCAGAGGACCAGATGTCTCATGCAGTCGCTCTGGCCTGATTTTGTACAACGCCAGTGGGACACATGCCGCCCCATAGGAAGCATTCTGTCTACATAGCTCCAAGTTACAGGAAGTTATCCAGTACTAAGATCTAGACTTGACTCCCTAGCAGACCAGCAAGAGTTAGGAGAGGTGGGCTGTGTTTTTTAATAGCGCTGCTTTTTGAGATAAAAAAGGCATGTATTACACTCCTCATTGTATGGTTTTCAATACGTAATATGCTCTATATTATATATTCAATTCGCCTTTAATTCCATGCCGGATTGTAGCACCAGAACACTTCTTTCAATTAGCACACATTTCAAATATGCCTAATACGCATTTTTAAAGGCCCAAATATTGAAGACATTCAATGGTTTGCATGAATGGTTAGATGATGGTTTGCAACGTTTTTAGACCAAGCGGTTTCCAGACTATTTATTTATTATACTTTATTAATTCTGAAATATGTCACAGATTTCAAATATGGAAAGGACACATAATGGAGGTATGGTTTAAAGGAGAAAACCAGGACAGATGTCCACGTATCCACCACCAAGCACTAGAAACAATCTTACCAAGGTTATTGAAGCCCACATGACATAGCTAATCTTCCTTTTGAGTGGTTGCAAATGTGTCCTAAAGTCTGTGTGTATTGTTATTTTGCTTTGCATTAAAGATTTACCTCTTGTATATCCCCACATGATATATAACTTAGCTTGGCAAATATTTGAAATTTAAAAAAAATGAAATCATGCAGTATTTTTCCTTTTGTAACTTGCTTTTCAAAATCCCACATTGCCTTTGGGGAAGTCACTGTCACTGATACAGGTACTTAGTTCATTCATATAAAGTGGTCCCTTATAACGCGATTTGTTTATTTTGCCTATCAGTGGACGTTTAGGTGTTTTCAATTTTTTTTGTTACACGGCTTGAATGCCTTTTAGCACATATGTGCAAGTTATTCTTATGATATATAACAGAACCATAAAGCTCATTTCGCTAAGCACATCTCTAGATTCAACAGGAAATCCAAAATTGTTTCCTAACGTAGCTGTGCCAATTTATACTCCCACCAGTGAGCAAGACTTGATATCATCAGTTTTTTTTTTTTTTAATTCCCAAGCTGGTGGTTGTAATAATATTTTTCACTGGGGTTGTATCTGTATTTCACTGATAATTAATAACCCTGAGCATCTTTGCAAGATGTCAATTGGTTTTGCATATATATATATATATATATGTATTTTTTTTCCTGTAAAATTCCTTTCAGCCTTTTACATGCTTTCTATTAAGGTATTTCCATTTTTTCCCATATTTTTTCTAAAGGATTAAAAATTTGCTCTTCGTGGTCCTGTCTTTTAATACACTAAAATTTATTTTGGGGGGCATGGTATAAAATAGAGATCTAATGTTTTTTTCATTCAGATAAGCAGTTATTAGCATGCTATCGAATAGCTCAGGTTTTTCCCAGGGATCTGCAAAGCTACCTGGCCGAGCTCTTTCTCTATGCCCTGGTCTATTTCTGGGCTCTCTATTCTTTTCATGGTGTGTTTTTGCATTCAAGAATCCTCATCATGACAGTTGTCTATCAATTCTTGATACTTGGTGAAGGGAGAGCACCGACCCCCACCTTTACCGAGTTCTTTGGAAACGAACCGGGTAATATTTTTGGTGCTTCATTTTTTCATATAAATTGACAAACAGACTGTACCGTTCATGAAGCAATGTTTAGGATTTTGGCAAAATCACATCAACTCCATAGAACAATTTGGAGATCATGGAAATTTTTACGGGATTCAAATGATGTAAAATCATGACAAAATTCCACATATTAGACGTTTTCAAGATTTTTTTTTGGTATTACAAACAATTTCATAATTTTCTCCATAATTGTTTCACACATCTTGTAAAATAATTCACTTTTAGATATCTCATCTATGTAGATCTTCCTCAAAAATGTACCCTTCAACATTTCATCATGTTTTGTTTGTTGCTGACACATTCCATCGTTTGTTTCCACATCTTAAAGCACCACTAGTGTGTCTTACTAATTCTAATTACATACTTATTTTTGGGCTAAAGCCATCATGTCATCCCTGAATAATGGCATATGCATGTTTTCTTTTTAAATTCTTTTTTGATTTTTTTCCTAATCATACTGTGATGGCTAAGCTATCCAGGACAAAGGTGAAGAGAAAACAGAAAGCCTTGTCTTGTGCACAGACTACCTGAACGTAAATGGAATAGTCGCCTTTCACCATGAAACATGAAAATTGTTACAATTTTGGGGGTTTTTTTTGTATATAATGTTTATTGGAATTAAGAAGCTGTCTTCTATTTTCAGTTCATTCACATTTTTATCATAAGCAGTTGTTCAATATTATCACCTACTTTTTCTGTGTTAATAAAGGATTGTTTGGCTTATTTCTGTCCATTTGTTGACATGGTAAATTACCTTAATTATTTTCCTCATGCTAAAAAACTTGCTTGGACGATAATACATTCTTTTTGATGCACTTGTGAGATTGGACGCCAGTTTTCCGTACTTCGATTGCGTTACTCTGGTTGTGATGGTAAGGCATTATTTGTCTCAAAAATAAGGCTATTTCCCCTTTTTATATTTTCTGGAAAGATTTCTCTAAGAGGAGTTTGTTTTCTGTGTGTTTGGTAGATTTCATAAAACTCACTGCGATTGTTATTTTCTTGGTGGAAATATTGTGAATTGCTGAGTTAATTTCTTTAATGATACAGGATTATCAATGTTTTTATTTCTTCATGAGATAGCATTTTGTCAGGAGGATATTAAATATTAAATATTGGATTAAAGATTCTTAAAATTTGTGTGTTTGCTTACTTATATTTTTATTAATTCCTAAACTGGGTTTTTTTGTGTGTGTGTTTCGTATGATGCAAACTTTTCAAATTTATTTTAGGTGTGTCTTTTGTAAAGAGCATATGGCTAGATATTTTTAATCGAGCCTGACAATCTTTGTTTTTAACCAGATGATTCAGTTCTTTCCCGTTTATGGTGTTTACTGTATATTTAGATTCATTTCCAACATCTCCTTTCTGCTTCTTCTGTGCTTTACTTTTCTTTGATGCAACATTGTTTGCATTAATTGAGGAATTGGTGTGTCCTCATTTTTAGTCTACCTTTTAAAAAGTTATAAATTCAATTTCTATTTGTTTCAGGTTACCCCAGAAATGTTAACAGGCACATTTTACTTAATGAAATTAAGATTTAAGCACTGTTTATGCTACACTCTCAGATAAGTCAAGAACCTTAAATTCTTTAACTGTGATCAGCTTTTGCAACTCCCATATTGTGCTTTTGGATGGTTCGGTCTTAGTCTGGGGTCACAAATGAGACATTACCTTATTGCTTCGCACACACATGCTTCATTTCCTTTTCTCCACACGTTCTGATTCCATGTTGTCCATCTGGAATCATTTTGTTTTTTTCTGAAGGGCATTCCTTAAACATTACCTATAAACATGAGTTTGTTGGTGATAAACTCTCAGCTTTTCTCTGAAAGAAAATATGTTTATTTTGTCCTCATTCTTTGAATTCACTGAATATGAAACCCCAGGTTGACAGTCATTTTTTTTCTCAGCATTTTGAAGAGATTATTCCACTGAATTCTGGCGTTAGCTGTTTCTGTTCGTTTAATTGCCATTCCTCCGTGGGAGGCCTGTCTTTTATGTTATTCTGCAACATAAATACCTCACTGCCTTTGCTACTGGAGGGCTTGCCTACGAGATTTGCAGATGGGGAGTTTGGTGGGCTCCCTGGATTTGCATTTCCTTTTTTTTTTTCAGGTTGGTTGCATTTTATTTATTTATTTTTGAAGTTTCTATTTTCTTTTCTCTTTTTTAAAATTTTATTATATGTTAGTCACCATACAATACTTCATTAGCTTTTGATGTAGTGTTCCACGAGTCATTGTTTGCGTATAACACCCAGTGTTCCATGCAATACATGCCCTCCTTAATACCCATCACTGGGATAGCCCATCCCCGAGCCCCCTCTCCCCTCTGACACCCTCAGTTTGTTTCCTGGAGTCCATAGTCTCTCATGGTTCATCTCCCCTTCTGNCTTTTGATGTAGTGTTCCACGAGTCATTGTTTGCGTATAACACCCAGTGTTCCATGCAATACATGCCCTCCTTAATACCCATCACTGGGATAGCCCATCCCCGAGCCCCCTCTCCCCTCTGACACCCTCAGTTTGTTTCCTGGAGTCCATAGTCTCTCATGGTTCATCTCCCCTTCTGTTATCCCCCTCTTCAGTTTTCCCTTCCTTTTCCTAATGTCCACCCTGATATTCCTTATGTTCCACATATGAGTGAAACCACATGATAATTGTCTTTCTCTGCTTGACTTATTTCACTTAGCATAATCCCCTCCAGTTCCATCCATGTCGATGCAAATGTTGGGCATCCATCCTTTCTGATAGCTGAGTAATATTCCATTGTATATATGGACCACATCTTTCTTAATCCAGTCATCTGTTGAAGGGCATCTCGGCTCCTTCCACAATTTAGCTATTGTGGACATTGCTGCTGTGAACATTGGGCTGCATGTGGCCCTTCTCTTCATTATGTCTGTATCTTGGCAGTAAATACCCAGTAGTGCAATTGTTGGATCATAGGGTAGCTCTATTTTTAACTTTTTGAGGAACCTCTACACTGTTCTCCAAAGTGGCTGCACCAACTTGCCTTCCCACCGAATTCTAGCTCCTCACAATACCAAGGGCCGGCTTGAGGCAATGGGTTTTCCTGCTCGTGACTACCCAGGGCCGAGACCCAGAGAACAAGCTTCTGTTTCAGTTTTTGTCTTGTTTACCTACAAAAATGTCACTCTTCCGATGTCTCAGATGTAATTGCCCTGGAAGGTGGGGAGGAAGCGGTGCTGAGCTCCTGCCCCCTTGTGCCCCATGTTTATTTTTTGTCACCCAGCTCCTCTTCCAATGGCGGCTCTTGGCCCCAGCCCTCCGACCTCTTGGAATTCATACTCGCTCATTGTTGTGGGGCCTCTGCAGGTCGTCCGTACTTCCTGCCAACTGACAATTCTGTGATGCGTTACAAGAGATTTTAAAAATATGATCTAACACATTCTCTCTCCCTCTCTCTCCCTTCCTGGCTTCTTCCCCATTTTCCCTGTCAAGGGTATGCCTACCTCATACACCTCTCTAAACTTAGTTCATGCGAGTGCTTTCTTTGAATGTTTCGGTGAATCTTCCATCAGGATACGGTCAGTACTCTTCAATAAAACTCAGTAGCGCTCTTAATAAGTCATCCTAAACATGATTTTGCAGGCTGTAGTTCTTGTTTTATGTACGCGTTATAGACATCTGGATTTCATATTTCTTTCTCTATCCATTTTTCAAAAGAAAAGCTTTTCCAGGCATACCATGGAAATGACAGCAGCAATTGCATGTGTTAAAACTATTGCCATAACACTCCAAGATCTTCGCAATCACTATCAGATCAGATTATTATTTTCGGTTAAATTTAGATCAAAATAATCTAAAAGCTCTGTTCTTACTTTTAAAGGGTGTTTTGTAAAATTAACACTATAGTATATAAACTCTGTTCACTTCTTGTACGCATACACCCACTTATACCCCACATTTTGTCTGAAGTACTTATTTTGTCATTGAATAGTATTTGGTATAGACCTTTCACATAATTTTTATAATTACCGGAGCATTGCAAACATGCCAAAAATGCAGGAAATGTTATCGGATATGCTTATGTATCCCCCACCAAGATTAACAAGTCGTCAGCAACTTTCTCCCTGTCCCTCTCACTTACTCAGTCACACATACTGTCTCTTTCCCTCGATCCTTCTGTGTTTTATGTATTAGTATCTTAAGAAACGAAACTGAAAAGATACTGCTAAAATGTCACATGACCCTTTCCCTCCCCATCTACCCCAGAATTAACTGCTCTTGGAAATTCTATTTATACCTTTCTTATATCTGTGTCTGTGTTCCTAGCACTTAGCTAAGCATCCATAAATAATACACACGGCAGTGGTTTTTTTAAATGTATGTGCATTTTTTATCTTGTTTATATCTTTTCGTGACTTTGTTTTCTCCTCTGTACTTTGTAATTGGGAGATTTAGCTCCGCAAATATAGAGGCAGTTCATTCATTTTGCTGGTACACGAAATGCGAGGGCATGAATAAACCATGTTATTACGCATTCACCTTCTAAGGGACAGTTAAGTTGTTTCTACTTTTCTTCTCTTTCAAACCCTGCTACAAATAGTATGCGTGCCTAAACTAGTGAACATGGAGGAGTCTACTCTCTAGGGCTCCTGATTAACCTGAAGAATGGCTGGTTTAGAATACATGCATTTCAGCTCTACCAGGTATTGCAAAAATGGCTATCTGAAGCTATTGTACCAGTTTACACTCAGACAATGTACAATCTTCTTTCCTCCATTTGTGCCGATTGTTGTTATAAGACATTCATCTGTACTTGGAGTATTTAATTGTATTCTATTATGGGCTTATTTATATTTCTCTGATGGCTACTGAAACCGATCACCCTTTATAAGCTTATTAGCAATTCCATTTCCTATCTGTGACTTTTTGTCTATTTTCTTATTTTTTAATAGTTTCTTTTTCTATGTATTTGTAGGAGTTCAATATATCCTGCATTATGAACTTTTCTTTTTTATATAGACTGTAGACATCTTTTTCTAGTGTGCATTTTATTTTTTTCAGTTGGCGATCTTATTTTTTATAGATATGGTTTGAATTTTAATAAAATCAAACTTAGTCAATCTCTTGTTTTCCTCCACATTGTTTGCTTTCTAAGATTTATCTAAGGGAAAAGTCTCCTCACCCAAATGTAACAAAGATATTTTCCTACTTTTACTTCGAAATCATTACTGTTTTTATGTCTATATTGAGACCTTCAGGTTATTTGGATTTTGTGTCTCTAGGTAGACGCAAGGTAGGGCTTGTGTGAGGTAGGGCTCTATACCAACATGTTTTTATGATGACTTGCCAGCTCTGCTCAGATAGTTTGTGAACGGTCCCTCGTCAACTTCCAACACGTATTCATATATCTCAGGCTTTATTGTGTGTGGAGTCCCAGTGTTCTGACAAGTCCCCTTCACGGTTTGTATTTCTATTCCATTGGTCTACTTTTCCATCCCTCTACAAGGTTTCTTTTCCATAGTATTTTGCTGAGTAACAATATATTGTAACAAGATTCTCCCATTGGTGGTCTTGACAGTGTCCTTAGCTGTGTATTGCTATTTGCTTGTTAGAGAAGAAGTGTCCTGAAGACTTCGACCCTTGCTCTCACACTGATTGTTTGATCTTGGCCAAGTTACTTAACCAATCAGTTCCTCCAAATGCAGACGACATCACTATGTCCTTAGGATTTTTTTATAGGATCAAAGGAGTTATAATATTTAAGGTACTTAGCAAAGTGCCTGGCACTTAGTAAGTGCTATGCAAATGTTAGATTTTTAAAATCATTTTCCCTGCATTTTTCATAAGCATATTAATACATATTTCATGTGTATATTTGTACATGTTTATCATAAAACCTGTTAGGATTCTGGTTGGATTAACATTGAAATTATAGCTACCTTGGGAGAGAGTATTTTTACAGAATTGTTCTTTCCAGACTTGTATGGAATTTACTCTTTATTCACTTAGATCTTGTTTTATACCTCAATATTTTTTATTTGACATTAAAGTCTTTCAGTTATATGTCTTCTGAATCTGTTAATGAGCTTGCTGATGTGAAAGATGGCTCGCTGTTGTTGTTTGGGGGGTTGGGGATTAAGCAATTGTCTGCAAGGGTAGCTTTTGGTTTGAAGTAAAGGCAATTTAGGTGTTAAATTAGCTTAAATACTTAACCATTAATTTACTGAATCAAAAAAATCAAATTTTTAATCATCATGTAAAGGTATTTTTGTAGCTTAATTAATTAAATACCTTTAAACATTTCAAACCATATTTGTAAATGTATAATATTCAAATTCATTTTTAATCATCTCAGTTGCCTGATAGATTTGCATTCCCTAACTCACAAGTAGATATTAAAAATCTAATAAACTAATAAAGACAGCAATTTTTAATTTCTCTTATCTGTTTCAATACCATTTATAAACTTAACAAGATTTCAAATTGTAACATAATAAAAATGTTTCACTCACATCATTTAAATTGGAATTAAAATGTCATCTTGTTACATATTCTAATATGATAACAGATGAATTTAAATACTTAAAATAACATTTTTTCTGCATTTATCAAAATTTTTGATTCTATAAATTTAATTCACTTTGTCTCCATGAATCCCATAATTACTCAGGGTAGGTAAAGATACTTAACCGTTAAGGAAAGACTTGTATCATCTTAAAGCATTGTAGGGTTACTTTCCCAAGGGAATTATGGATATTACCCCAGATTGAGGCTGTTCAATATTAGATCCCGAGCTGTAGATGCCCGGGGTTTTCCTTCTTGCTCCCACGCTCTGATTCCAAGCTCTTTTCATGGTCAGTGTCATGCATCATAGACAGGGGTTGCACTTACCCCATCGCCAAGTCTGAATTATAACATTTCAAAAATTGCAAATTTCCAGCTGATTGGATAATTGCTTCTAAGTTGTCTATATGATTTCTGGCCACTGAGGCCACTATGCTATAAACAAATGTTATTTGATAAATGTGGGCTATCTCTTGTGGCTCTGACTTGCTGTTCCATTTATTAAGGTCATTCTATGAGAGTGGAGACTTAAATTGATAGAATTTCTACTATTAACTCCTGTTTAGTTTGATATTATCTAAATCAACCATATTGTGTTATCCTTTTTTAAAACATTGGTTGACAGGGCGCCTGGGTGGTTCTGTTGGTTAAGCATCTGCCTTTGGCTTAGGTCATGATCCCAGGCTCTGGGCTCGAGCCCCACATTGGGCTCCTTGCTCAGCAGGGAGTCTGCTTCTCCCTCTCCCTCTCCCTGATCCCCCTTCCTGTGCTCCTCACTCTCTCTGTCAAATAAATACATAAATAAAATCTTTTTAAAATTGGTTGAAGCAGTATGCTAATATTGTATATAAGAATTTTTACATTCACATTTGAAATTGAGATTATTCCAGAACTTTCCTTCCACCATACTATCATTCTTGGTTTGAAATCAAGGTCATTTTAGCCTTGTTTAATGAGTTGGGGAGATTTTCTTTTTTATTGTCGAGTTTATATAAAATTGGGACTACATTCCTTGGAGGTTTGGAACATATTACTTAAGCTCATCTGGTCCTCAAGTTTCATTGAGGGATACATTTTTACTTACTAACCTAATTACATGGATTCAAAAGCCCATTTCAATCTTTTAGCTTTTCTCTTACACTTTTTATAATTTTGTATTTTTGAAGTTCGTTTTATGTAAAATATTTAATTTATCAGTATAACTTATTCATATAAAATACATTTTTCATTTTTAAGTATATGAGTTACATGCCATAATTTCATTTCCCTTGGACACCTTTCTTTATTTTTATACTTTAAACTTTTTTAGAGTTTATCTTTTTTCACACTTTGTGCAAAGTAAATTCTCTGACTCTTTGCGTCAGAGTAAGTTTTCTGACTCTTTCCATCGATACACACTTTCCTACTTCATTAATTTTGCTCTCATACTTATTCTGTGAAACATTCTGAATTTTGGAAGTTTATTTATGGTAACAATTTTTTCGTTGAAAATTTTGCTTAGCAATTTTGTTATTCTTGGTTCCTAATATATGTATTTAATGGTAACCTATTTTTCTCTAAATACAAATTTAGCTATATCATATGAATTTCTTTTTTTAAAACAGTGCTTATATGGTTTTGCAATATTATCTTATTTTTACTATGATGGTGTTTTTTGGTCAATGGATTATTAAGAAGAATTTTGTAATTTCTAAGTTATTATTTTTGTTATCATTATTATTTTGGATTTCTTCTGTTAAGAAATCTATGTTTAGACTAAAAATTGTTCTCTCCAGGTAAGACCTTCTTCCTTTGTCATTTACCATCTATGTAGAAACTCTGTGGCTTACCTTTGTTCGACCACCGTTTTCTCTCTCCTGGTTTCTGCTGAACTCCATGAACACAAATGTTGAACTGTTTCATCCCACCCCACCTGCAGATTCATGTCCTTTACTTGTCCGCCTGCTAATATTTCTTGGTGTCTTTCTGCACTGTTAACCTGTCTTCTTCGGAGTCTCTCTTGACTGTATTATACCTGATTTTAGATCCATCCATTAAATTTCAAAGGCTGTATTTTTTAATTTAAGTGCTAGTGGGTTTCACTTACTCTTTTTTCATTGTGCCTTACTCTTTTTTTCCCCCAGGGTTTTGATTGTATTTATGCCTTGAAGCATTTTAGTTGTATTCCTTTTAAAATACTCTTCAGATTTCCATTTAATATTCAGATCATTGAGTTAAAGTCTTGACTTGAGTTTTGCACGCCGACGTTCACTCATGTCCTGTTGTGTAACTCATGGGTGGAAGGTTCTTTCTCATAGGGGGGAACCTTTGTGGCCTGGATTGTGAGCATCTCCCATAGTGGATTTTCATTTACTTTTGCCAAGAGCCCCAGGTAAGCAACTGGCCTGCAAATGATTCTTGAGTTCATGTCTNAGGTAAGACCTTCTTCCTTTGTCATTTACCATCTATGTAGAAACTCTGTGGCTTTGACCTTTGTTCGACCACCGTTTTCTCTCTCCTGGTTTCTGCTGAACTCCATGAACACAAATGTTGAACTGTTTCATCCCACCCCACCTGCAGATTCATGTCCTTTACTTGTCCGCCTGCTAATATTTCTTGGTGTCTTTCTGCACTGTTAACCTGTCTTCTTCGGAGTCTCTCTTGACTGTATTATACCTGATTTTAGATCCATCCATTAAATTTCAAAGGCTGTATTTTTTAATTTAAGTGCTAGTGGGTTTCACTTACTCTTTTTTCATTGTGCCTTACTCTTTTTTTCCCCTAGGGTTTTGATTGTATTTATGCCTTGAAGCATTTTAGTTGTATTCCTTTTAAAATACTCTTCAGATTTCCATTTAATATTCAGATCATTGAGTTAAAGTCTTGACTTGAGTTTTGCACGCCGACGTTCACTCATGTCCTGTTGTGTAACTCATGGGTGGAAGGTTCTTTCTCATAGGGGGGAACCTTTGTGGCCTGGATTGTGAGCATCTCCCATAGTGGATTTTCATTTACTTTTGCCAAGAGCCCCAGGTAAGCAACTGGCCTGCAAATGATTCTTGAGTTCATGTCTTAGTTTGATGGTCTCTGGACCTTGTGAGTAGTGTAAATACACGTTCTCAAAACATATTCCAGGTGCACNGTTTCACTTACTCTTTTTTCATTGTGCCTTACTCTTTTTTTCCCCTAGGGTTTTGATTGTATTTATGCCTTGAAGCATTTTAGTTGTATTCCTTTTAAAATACTCTTCAGATTTCCATTTAATATTCAGATCATTGAGTTAAAGTCTTGACTTGAGTTTTGCACGCCGACGTTCACTCATGTCCTGTTGTGTAACTCATGGGTGGAAGGTTCTTTCTCATAGGGGGGAACCTTTGTGGCCTGGATTGTGAGCATCTCCCATAGTGGATTTTCATTTACTTTTGCCAAGAGCCCCAGGTAAGCAACTGGCCTGCAAATGATTCTTGNCAAGCAACTGGCCTGCAAATAATTCTTGAGTTCACGTCTTAGTTTGATGGTCTCTGGACCTTGTGAGTAGTGTAAATACACGTTCTCAAAACATATTCCAGGTGCACACTTATGGTTCAAGTTCTAGTAACTCTTTTCTTTTTTCTTCTTCCCCAGAACTCAAGCTGAGAAAGGCGTCAGTGTTGTCGTCTATGCATACATTTTATATTATTTTAAATAAATTAATGCGTTCTGATTTTTTGCTCATAATTTCATAATGTTTCTTACAAAAGGGTTTTCCTTTTATCATTCTATTCACAGTGCTGGACACAAATCTATCTACACATCTTGACCTGATTGGAAGCTAAAATTATTAAAACTACTAGAATATCTAAAACGTTAACGATTTGCTNCACTTATGGTTCAAGTTCTAGTAACTCTTTTCTTTTTTCTTCTTCCCCAGAACTCAAGCTGAGAAAGGCGTCAGTGTTGTCGTCTATGCATACATTTTATATTATTTTAAATAAATTAATGCGTTCTGATTTTTTGCTCATAATTTCATAATGTTTCTTACAAAAGGGTTTTCCTTTTATCATTCTATTCACAGTGCTGGACACAAATCTATATACACATCTTGACCTGATTGGAAGCTAAAATTATTAAAACTACTAGAATATCTAAAACGTTAACGATTTGCTTATCTCTAACATGCCCCTAATGACTAATGAAATTCTAAAGGGTTTTATGTTATTCTATTCCTATTTCATTTATGTTAACCCATTGGTTAAGGGCATCTGTGTACTGATTACCCTAACAATAAGGGAAAGTTTGGGGTGCTTTAGGCATGCTATTATCTACGGGTTTCAGAAACAAGAACTAATGACATAGTGGTCTCCTCTACCATGACAGAGGCTCCTTGTAGATTCAGTTACTCGTGCAATACTAGGATGTCCAAAATCTTTATTAGTGTAAGCTGGAAGAGTGTTATTGGGTCGTCACATATTGTAATCATCATAGAGGTAAAATGTGAGAGTCAGGGTGCAGAGTCTGTGGACACTACAAAGACTGAACGTAGAAAATTGTCCATTTCCCATCTTTAAGAAAGCTGCATTTTCATGACTTTATAACAACACAGCCATATATATAAGAGAGTATGCTGGTTCCCACGCCTGAGAATACATGAAATAATTTCTTTTTGTTTTTTTAATCCTAAAACACATTTATTTTGGTAAGTGATGAAGTCTTACTCATTAAGACATGTATAGCTTTCTAAGTAAATATTTCCTTTCATTACACAGAGACATGATTTCTTGCCTTTGGCCAAATCGGTCCTTATAATTTCTCTTTCAAATCTTTCTAAGTGTCAAAACCAGCCTGGGAAATGTGTCTCAGAGCCGGTGAAAGCCTGGCTCACACACCAGACTCAGCCTACAGTCAGAATATGGTGATAGAAAGAAGAATTACGCGGGAGTGGGAAAAAACCACAGGTGCTCAAACTGCAGGGGCCCACGAAGTCCGGCCCAGCCATGTGGGAGGCCATGCTGCCTGGCAAACACCCAAGGACAGCTTTGCTTAAATTTCTGGCTTATCCCTTTCTTCTTTCATAGCTTGCTCTTCTAGGATCAAGGACGCAGTTTAATAAGTCTGTAAAGCCCTGGGGCCATCTTGGTATGCAGTAAAGGAAGGCCCAGAAAGAGCCCCAGGGTAGATGCTGGGCTGGGGCAGCTCTCTTTCATCTTCTCCCTTACAGAGCCTCTAGTTGTATTTAGACGCCCCCCCCCCCCCCCCCCCCCCGCTTCTTCAGAATCCTACTTCCCTGCTTGGTCTGGATGTCTGCTTGTTAAGCACCTACAAACAATCTAGGTTCTAAATTACATTTTATCTCTCACCACACAATAAATACATAAATAAATAAATAAATAAATAAATACAATTAAATTAAAAGAAATAAAGTGAATTATTTGGTCCTGTGTAAATAATTTGATAAGCCTAAAAATTTATTCAATTTTTTTCTCAAGTTTTGTTTACTCCTGTGACCACTTATTATGATGTGTCAGAATCCTTTCTTTCTGACTCCTAATCATGGAGACCCATGAAAGTGATTCACCAACAACTAGGGTGGATACCAGATTGGGACACTCTGAGAAATAAGAAAAGCATACAAATAACGCCAGCATTTAGAGGGTCAGAGTTAAAGGTTAAATACAGCCACATACTTAAGAATTTTGAGCCAACAAGGTAAGGTCAATGAGAAGTGAGATTAGAATCGATTATGGATATTGTTGGCGGAGGTGTTGCCGGTGAAAGGGAGCATTTACCTCAATTAATTTTGAGCCAAAAGGAACAAAATATGGAGGAGAATCAGATGATTCTGGAGGCAAATAGAATTGAATCAGTTCCTGTCTTCAGACACAGCCTGAAATAAAATGCATCATCACATTTAGCCAATACGTAAAATAAAAGAATAGAATTCTTACAAATGGTTACTTACCTACATCATGAGAAATGATGACCTTTTTCCTTTGGGTTTAGTACAGATGTGTACAATTTACTCACAGTCCCTTTGTGCATATATTTTCAGTGATGATTTAATTCTCATTGCATTAGCAGGGATGCCTCTGTTTCCAAGTTAAAGACTCTCTATCCTGTCTAATTTCCTTTTCATGGATTTTAACCTTTCCTCCTATCTCAGAAGCAAAATTTACTGGAATTGACAGGCTAATGCAATGAGAAAGAAAATTGCATGTCTTCAAATACATAGTCAAACCATCCTTGAAGAGTTACATCAAAATAAAGACTAGAAACATGCTTTTAATGCATTGCTAGCTTGGTAGAATTTGTGAACCAGAATATTATTCCAAACCCAATTCCTTTGGCCCTCCTGTTAGCTGTCTAATATCTGGTAAATATGGCAGCACACACACCTACACACACGTGCACACACATCTACACACACACACACACACACACAGACATGCAAACACACGAAGTCACAAAAATAACCTGGGCATTTATTCTAGTGTGAAACACAAGTCAAATTAATAAAACAGGCTTAATTTTTGATTATCCACGCTAGTAGAGTCGGTGCTGCAGAGGGAGACAGTATAAATCGGAAACCTAGGTTTGAGGTCTTTTCCACTAGTGACAGGGAGCCTAACGCTGACCTTGCTTCCGCTCACTTACCAGCTCACACTCCCAAAATGGGGATAATAATGGTATCTTCCTCATTGACTATTGAGAGACCTCGCCCAGATCAACGTGTTGAGAGTGGAACCAAGGCCGTCAGTAGTCACAGTCCACGTACGTAATTTTACTTCTCTGCAGACCTCATCAGAAGAGTACCAGTTTAAGGCTGCTAACAGCCATGTCTTGTGTTAAGTAAGTTCCCAATGAATAGGGAATAGGAGTAATAATTGCTGACTAATTGAAATACAACAGCATCTGGTGTTCCTTGAATTTATGCTCTTTTAAACGATAGGTAGTGCAAAGAACAACATAAGAAGAGAAAGCAATGTTCAGCATCTCGGTGTAGCTTCCCCAGCAGGGGGGCCTTGAGACAGGGAGTCACGTACAGGCCGAGAGAGGAGGTGTCCTCCTTACCCATGAGGTGCATTCCCTGCCCGGACAGTGGAGGTAAGAATCACGTCATTTTGGACTGTCTTCCATCCTGTATCCTGCTGTAGTTGGAATAGGAATGTGAAAGTAAACAAAGGGATTATGCTATTATCTACAAATCCCTTCCTTAGACAGAGAAAGTATGCATGTTCTTGAGAGTTTAAAACTACAGTTTGCCTGGATAGTGTACAATTCATAGAACAGAAATCTAAACATAAAACTTAACTGCATAGGAAAAAAATCTTCAAAAATAATCACTGCTAACACGTATGAATGGTCCCATGTACCAGGCACCCTGTGTGTGCACTGTGCAAGTATTATCACATTTGGTCTTTTTCACATGGGGAAGCTCAGGTTCAGAGACTTTTGTGTCCCATCGGTGATGGAGCCAGATTTTGAAGGAAAGCAGTCTGAACTCATACTCCACACACTTGCCCTCAATTCCATGCCACCTGCTTCTTCCCCTTCTGTAGCACTACTGGTCATTTCTTCCATGGCCCGTTGTCCTGCGAGCAACCAGCGTACTGAGGCCAGAGCTCTTGACTCCTGCTCTCACTCCTGCGCAGCACCAGACGCAAATAAGACCAGGAATAGCTGCACGTCGACTGACTTTTCATAGCATGCTCATTCCCTACTATATTTCTGGCCACAGAAAGAAAAGTCACAGTCATTTTTACTGCCCACTAAATGTTTAATCCTCCCTGCAAAGCTGACTCGGTCACAGGCATACTATATTTCTGTATTGCATGTTTCGTCAATGTGAGCTGGGGTTATACTTTAAAAGCCCATTCTAATCACAGGAAATATACGTTTAGACCTAAATCAATGACCAGCTCAACATTTGAAATTTACCTTCCAGCTTCAAGGGTATCTCATTGGCCTAGACAGCTTGATATTTAAGGTAATCCAGATTCCCTTTGTTCCCACTCTGCTCCACTAGCCTTAAAAAGAATGCTTTGGCAGAAGATGTTTGGAACACGGATACACATATACACGCCTGGATACAGTATGGAGTCACGTCTCCGCATGCCCTGCTACTCATGCATTGTCAGGCATGGTGTTTATGTTATTTTCTATCCCTTTTCAGTGAAACTTATTGGGGAGGGAAATGATGCAACAGTGGGGATGTTTTGCCTTCCAGGCCCCAAAACATTTCCTCCCGCATGTGCTGGTGAAGACTCAGGTTTAAGCGTCAATGTCCTCTGAACAACTTGTGTGTAACTGTGATTATTCACGAACAAGTGAGGAAGCACAGGAGAAAGGAGGAGGAAGGAGAAGGAGAAAGGGAGAGCCGGTGGCAGGTGTTAGAGATTGCCGTACTTTTAATAAGGAAGCAGAGAACCAGAGCTGGGTGAGCACATCGACATCTTCCTCCCCCTCAGTTTCTTTGAAATCCCTTTGACTAGACTTGGTGTTGAGAGTCCACTGTGTAGGTACTAAAGTCAATGAGATTTTAAAATGAAAACTTATATTGAAAAGAGATCTAGGCAGGGAGTTATAAAGGATTCGCTTTCAGTTTAGCAGCAGAGGAAACAGGATCTGTTTATAGAAGTACACGTTGAAAGCACAGGGCTTACTATTAATATCCACACGCATTACCTAACAGGTTAGCTATTTTTGTTTCCAACAGCGGCTCCTAAGTTTGTCCATATATTAAATATTTTCCTCAGAGGGCATGATGTAAGTCCAAAACCATCACAATGGTTGGAGGGGATGTTTAACAAATACACTTGGACGCCGGTCCTCAGTCACCAGACCCTAGGAACTCAATCGGCTGTTTCTCATTTAGGGAGTCACCTCTTCCCCATGGTCAGCCCACTTCCTCCTAGAAATCTTAGCCAGGGACACTAGTGGAAGCATTTACTGTTCTTGTTGGTGGCTAGACAGTGATGGTGCTGCAGCAGGAAAGTGGGACCTGAGCCCAGTGGTGTTGGCTCCTGGCTGCACAGGGCCGTCCAGAGCATGGTGACACGTCTGCTGGGTGACTGTGGGCTGACACGGCAAGCTTGGCCATGACAGCCCGCCATCAGTGTGCAGTTGGACCATGTTTTCTGATGGAGTTTCATCTTCCTCTTCCAGACACTTTCTCCCTCCAAGCAGCCAGCAGGAGAAGAAACTAGGGAGGAAGGGGAGAGACAGGAGGGGCTGAGAAGTCTTGTGAAGGGCGAGGAGGGTGACGCAGGCTGACAGGACAGCCCAGTGGTTCCCTGTGAAATCCTCACCTTCCCTTCCTTACTCTCATTTTCTCCCACCCCCACCGGTTTCCCATGGGGCACCCGTTAGGGATTGACATCAAGCAGCACTTTATAGGACAGCCAGCCTGCAGCGGTCAGACGATGTGATGGTGTCCAGGCAGGAGGACAGGCCAAACTCAGTTTAAGAGCTTAAGGGGATCCCCTCTGGGCACAATGGAGAGAATGCATTTTGCAGAAACTCAGGTCTATAAAATAAGACCTTGGTCACTTCACAGTTGCTTGTGTGTAAGACACTTACTAAGACCCTGGAAACCCAGAGACTCAGGTCCCATTTTGAAAGGGGAATCATAATACAGAGGATGACATGCCTCCATCTTCATTTGGTCTCCAGGAGGCTTCCTTGATTTTTCGGAGAGCTACCCACCAGGCTGTGTGGGAGAGAAGCGCTGGAGGTATGTCCTGTGAATGCCTAAACCCTGGCAGCAGGCAGAGTCTCTGTGCTGTGAACTACAATCCCATCCTACTGGCCCGAACCAGACACATCTCTCAGTGTCTACCAGGATTTGCACCAAACACGTCCGAGTGCCCTCCAGATGACCCCTGGAAACACTGAGATCATTAGGATGTGCTTCTGCAGCTCACCGTGGCTTCTCTCCTTAGCTCTGGGTCCCAGTTGGTGCAACAGGAAGGTGGGGCCCCCATCTGCTTTGTTCAGCACACTGATTCCAGGTTCTGCACACTGCCTGGCATAGAGTGTGTGCTTAATGAACACTTGTTGAATGGATGAATTGGAAACAACCCACCCAATATTAAAGGGTAGATATCGGGGCACCTGGGTGGCTCAGGTGTTAAGCGTCTGCCTTCGGCTCAGGGCGTGATCCCGGCGTTCAGGTATCGAGCCCCGCATCAGGCTCCTCCACTGGGACCCTGCTTCTTCCTCTCCCACTCCCCCTGCTTGTGTTCCCTCTCTCGTTGGCTGTCTCTCTCTCTCTCTCAAATGAATAAATAAAATCTTTACAAAAATAAATAAATAAAGGCTAGATATCTGTGGCAGGCAGCTAGCGCACCTCCCCAGAAATGTTGCAGAAGAGGGACATTTTCTTTCTCTTCTACCCATCTTGGATTCACTGGTGGAGGCGCTGTCAAGGAGACTGACAAAGGACAGATTAACAGGAGAAAACCAAACACAAGTTTGTTGATGTGTGCATTGCACATATACACGAGATAATTCAGTGATAAGTAATCCAAAAGGGGGGTTAGAACTCGGGCTTATAGAGAATCTTAGCAAAAGAACAACAAATTTGTAGAGAAGTGACAAGGTGAAGGGAAAGAATTTGAGTTTCTAGGGTAGCACATTATAGGAAGGCAAACATGGCAGGAACTCATGAGAAATAGAGGCTACTTGGTAAGCTTGTTATAGAGATTCCTCTGGTGCTGTCTCTGGGCTAAGGAGGATCTAGAGTTATCTCTGAGGATCAAGTTTTGTTCTTCCTGGTAGAGAAGGGAGAGGGAGAACACCTTTACAAAGTTATGTCCTACTTTCAGGCAAATGGTGGAAGGCAGAGGGCTTTTCTTCTATCTGCTTCTTCTCAATTATCTTCAGCTCAGAATAATCCATATGGCATCGTGGCATTTTCTTGGGTGGTATGTTCTGCTACCCTTCAATGTCTCCATCCTAACCTAATCAGATCTGTGAATATGTTGGGTTATGTAGCAAAGGGTAACTAACCTTATAGGTGGAATTAAGGTTGCTAGTCAGCTGACCTTGGGATGGGAAGGTTGTCCTGGGTTATACTGGGGGGTCCATGTAATCGGCCACAAGGGTCTATCTAAGTCATACAGGGAGAGATTTGAAAATGCTGCACTGTTGGCTTTGAAGAAGGAGGAAGGAGCCGTGAGCTAAGGAATGCAGGTGGACTCTGGAAGCTGGGAAAGGGCAGGAAACGGATTCTCCCCTGAAGGCTTCAGAGGGAACGCAGCCCTGCCCACCCTTTAATTTACCTCAGGGAGACTCATTCTGGATTTCTCGCCTCTAGAACCGTAAGATAAATTTTGTTTAAAACCACTACTTTTGTTTCAATAGTAATAGGAAACTCATCGGGTATTCTTGTGTGCAGAGCTCACCTCTTGAAAAGCTGTATATTTAAAACAAGACAAATATCATATGATTTCTCTCATCTATGGAACATAAGAACTAGGTAGGGGAAGAAAGGGATAAAGAAGGGGGGGTAATCAGAAGGGGGAATGAAGCATGAGAGACTGTGGACTCTGAGAAACAAACTGAAGACTTCAGAGGGGAGGGGGTGGGGGAATGGGATAGACTGGTGATGGGTGGTAAGGAGGGCACGTATTGCACGGTGCACTGGGTGTTATACGCAACTAAGGGAGCATCGAACTTTACATCGGAAACCAGGGATGTGCTGTATGGTGACTAACATGACATAATAAAAAATCATTAAAAAAATCTTGTTTTGTAACTTCTCTCTTCCTTCTCATTATTCCTTTTGCTCTACGTATGGCATTTTATTCTCCCCTGGTAATTAATTTATTCTATTCAAGAACTAACATAAAATCTGAAGAGGAAATTATTTCATTTTAATATAAAACTCTGGCAGTTCAAAACCTTCTGTGCTTAAATAAATTCAATATCTTCTGACTCTCAGACCAGTGCTGTCGCCACTACATGTGTGACGTGGTTGATAGGGCATCTGAGCCCAGGGAGTATTTGACCAAATCGAATTATGCGGTCAGTTGGGCTTTGATAATTAATTTAGCCAAATAAAATTTCACATAGCTTGGTATTGGCATTAAAGGACATTTTCTTCAGAGGAGAAAGATCATCCTTAGACGTTAGAACCATGATCCTTTTCATTAGCTCCTAGAGCGTAAGCTCCTTACTCAGCCAACACTCATTGGTCGATAATTGCTGGTGCTCTTAGGAGGGGCGTCACGGTGCCTCCATTACAAAGTGCTTGGCCCGCAGATGAGAAAAAGGAGGCCCAGAGTGGAGAACTGACGTGCTTGAGGCTGCACGGGCAGCTGGTGGCCAAGTGAGTCCCAGATCTCAAGCCAAGGAGCCAATAGGCTGCTGTCCTCTCCTCCGCGCCATGTGTTTCTGTCCTATATTTAGACACTTAATCCACTCCAGAAACATGGACATCTCGATGGTTTCTTTGTTTCCCCAGGAAAATTCCCCAGGAAGCTTTCCCCAGGAAAGCAGCACTGAAATGTCACCTGCTAGGACCAAGGCATAAGTTCTTCACTCTGACTCACCTACATTTCTTTGCTCTCATGTATGTTCATTTTCACAGCACACACTCGGAGAAATTCAGTCTTCAAATATTCAAGGACTCGTGAAAAATCTCATTTCCTATAGAGATATTATATAAGGTTCACCAGGCTGAGGTAAAAAGCAATGATTTGTTGAGAAAAATACGGAAATATTGAAACGTGGTAATGCAGACCAGATTCCATGAACTAAACCAGAGGAGCAAAGCTTTTTACTTTTGTAGCCTTTTCTCCTTGTCATGATTTGTGCTAACACCACATAGGGGATAATTTGAAAACACGCTTAGCTGTTAGAGCCTCAATATTTGTGTCCCCGTCCCCTGGGCCCTCTTCGTTTTGAAATCCCACCCAAATAGTCTGCAAGCACGAGACCGGGAACAGGTTGAGAGGCCGGAATAGCCACGGGGACAGGACACCATGCAAGTCAGCCCCAGCAGAGAAAGCACCTCCCTTCCTGGCTGGGCTGTCTCTTCTCTGCCTGACTCTGCACAGGTATTGGAGTAGGAGGGTGTAAATCAAATCTCCGAGGCTCTCTCTAAGACAGTCAGGAGACAGCTCTCTGAGTAATGAACTGGGGGGAATTTAGGAGAACAAACCAACATACCAGTGGACATTCAGAGGGTAATGTATATGTGTCTGCATGGTAGCCCGCAACATTTCACAGCGTTAAAATACGGAAAGAAAAACAGAGGAAGTAGTAAGAAAAGTCCAACCTTCCAGGTCCAGCCATTAACTCCAACCTTAACCCCGAACAGGTGGGACATCCTTGACTGCATCTGCTACACAGATTGCCTTGCTCGTCACCTGACTGATGGGCTTGGAGTCACTTCTAAATGCAGCAAATGTGATCCATACGGTGCTTTGGAAACAGAACGCAGCAGCTAGGGAATGCTGGCTGCTATTAAGGAGCGTCTTCACAAACACGGAGAGTGGCTCTAAAGTGATGATATGTTTGTTTCTCAGAGACCACGGAGGAATGGGTGATCCTAGCTTGCAGTGGTTCCCCTCCAGGTAGTGACTCAGAGACCAAGGTCCTCAATTCTGTGGTTCCACCCACTTCAAGTTCATCCAGCCGCCGAGCTCATGTACGTGAAGAGGGCCGTGGGGAGTACTGAGCATTGAGGACTGTGCATGGACAAGTTCTATTTTCCAAATAAAGGGTATGACGAAAGACGTGCTGGCACTTCTGATCATAGTTAATCGACTGTAAATTTGTCCCAGAAGCACAAAGAAGCCTGAAAAGTGTGGTCTGGCCATGTTTCCGGGAAGAAGAGGACATGCGTGAGTAGGTACTGGGTCTCTGCCCCTAGAAATGCTGGCCCAGCTGGTTTGTGAAGCATCCTGTAACCACCCCCCCCCCCAAGCCCTTTGACTTTACCACCCATCACGATTCGTGGCAAATTTGAGTGGATGTTAACAACGAAAAGAATAAGCAGAATTCACCTATTTCAAACTCTCCTTTTTCAATAAAATAAAGTATAGGAAGGCAAAATAAGTTTTTAAGGATCATAGAGTTTAGCTAGTAACAAACCCAACACATTTATTTTTAATTTATTAATTTTACAGCTTAATGTTCTTTCGAACCACAACTTGTAATTCAATGTTTGATTTTTGTCATAGCTCTCTCTTGGACTCATTAAAATGAGCAACCCTGAATCACTAGGAGTTTGGGGGAAAATGTTAAACATTTAGGGGATGGGTCTATTAAAGTGCATTGATGAAAATAAGGGAGCTAATAATGCATAACTATTACACACACATCTTTACTTTCTGAGAGAGATGATTTTTGAGTGCAGTCAGTCGTGTTCTTAGCTACTCACTTTTTCAATACTTCACTGCACTTGTGGCAAATCATTTATGAATATAAGAAAGAGGAAGGTTTATAAAGATGCAGATGATAGAGTCTTATGATTCTGAACAAGGAGCGACTTCAAGAAGTAAATAACATTACTGACCACTTTTTTGTCGGCAGGAATTGTTCAATATCAAAGATACTAAAACAACATTGTCATTTTTGGGCAGACACTTTTTTGTACAGAAACAAGAAACATTACGCTCTGTTCACCAGGTTAAATCCTTTATTTGGCTAGTTCGACTTTCTAGATAACATTCTCTTAGATTACTGAGATCCAGCACCATTCATTAATTGGTTCAAAAAATATTGAGGGGCTCCTGGGTGGCATAGCGGTTAAGCATCTGCCTTCGGCTCAGGGCGTGATCCCGGCGTTATGGGATCGAGCCCCACATCAGGCTCCTCCGCTATGAGCCTGCTTCTTCCTCTCCCACTCCCCCTGCTTGTGTTTCCTCTCTCGCTGGCTGTCTCTATCTCTGTTGAATAAATAAATAAAATCTTTAAAAAAAAACAAAAAAAAATATTGAGACCCAATTAGGTGTCGAGGGTAGACTAAACACAAAGTTTATGTCTACGAGATTTGTGATCTTCTGCAGAAACATAAATTTGCTTTTTATTTGCTTCTTTGTTTTGTGTTAGAGGTGAAGGGTTGATGACTCCTCTCTTCTCATGAATTCAGAGCCAATAAATACATGCATGTGGTATGGTCCTCAATGATGAGGCGCTGCGAACTGAATGTCTGTGTCCCCCAAAACCCGTATATTGAAGCCTCATCACCAGTGGGGTGGTATTTGGAGGTGGGGCCTGTGAGAAGTAATTAGAGTCAGACAAGGTCATGAGGGCGTGGACCCCATGGTGGGATTAGTGCCCTTGGAGGAGACTTCAGAGCCGCATGAGGACACAGAAAGGGCTGCTGTCTGCCCACCGGCAAGAGTGCCCTCCCCAGGAACTGAATCAGCAGCACCTTGGTCTTGGACTTCCAGCCTCCAGAGCTGTGAGAGACAAAGTTCTGTTGTTTAAGCCCCCCGGTCTGTGGTGCTGGGCTGTCATAGCCTAGGCTGAGAAACAAGCCTTTATAGAATTACAGCAGACGTTTGACAGAACAAGAGGCATTTCCTGGGAGACACAGAGGTCATGTCTGGCTGCTGGAGCACCTGTGGTTTACTTGATAAAAAGGAAGACTCTCCGTCGAAACAAAGGCCAAATCAGGACATGTTAGTGTTTACGGCAAAATGCAAAGGTGATCAAGACCATATTCCTTTTTTTTTTTTTTTAAATTTTGTAAAGTAGCTTGATCTCATGAGATGTGAGTTGTGAAATAGGGTCCTGTAATTCCACTCTGGTAGATGAAAAGATGTTAGAAGTTGTGAGCTTTAAAGCCTATATGGATGGTTTTAGTTAGCTTTCCCCTCTTCACTTCTCTAGAAAAACACCTAGAGAAGGAGGAGGGGGCCTCTGTGAAGCCAGGGTTTTTTGGTCCATTTGTACATAGTGTTTCTGGAACACGTGAGCTCCGTCAAGCTCGGTGATGGACCCTAGAGACACAGCTGTGGGAAAAGTGACGTCAGCCCTTGTGTTACGTGAAGTCTGGGGCTTCGTGATTCATGGACTAGGCCACGTTAACCTTATAGAATGTTCCAGCTACAGAAGTATGTTCTTACTCTTGGTGACTATGTGATGGGAGGAAAGAAAACAAGGTGCCCAGAGGTTCTGAGTCATTGAGTTGGAATACAGTTAGCGTGTCTCGTGCTATTCCTGACCTTCCACTTATACATATATTTAAGGATTTTCTTTCAAATATTTTCATTCATGTACAAAAACAACATACCACACTGATTGCTGTATTTTACATACAGCGTGGAGATAAAATTGCGGAGCCAGTGCCATATATATATATATATATATTTTTTTTTCTTTCCTGTAATGATGAGCTGAGCAACAATAACTGGGAAAACATGCAAATATCAAGCCCCGGGCACTGTGCTGATACTAGGAAAACCCTGCATATCCAAGTGCCTTGAAAAAATAAGCAATTCAGTGGAAATTTGGAGGAGAAGGGACAGTGACTAAATTAAGTATATCGGCAGTTCACACATCACACCTATGAAAGACAAGAGATAAGTATCTTTAAACTATCTTTTTTTTTTCTTATCCTACTTGCATCTAAATAGGTGCATTTGACTATAACTTAAACAACAAAATTATCTCTGGGCCGTTCATTTTAATAATTCGTAGTTCTTAAATAGTGGCCGTTTTGGAGAAAATTGCATCTCCAGGTTGGCTGAATATTTTTGAGTTCGGAGAGATGACTAGGGATTTCATCAGAACAAGATTTTGTAGGAATGATCTAATAGTTCTTCATTTGGGGCCAGGCCAAATATACTGTCAAAAAGTATGCTATTTCTGCTTTCCACCCTCAATGAAACATAGAGAAAAACCATGGTCAAAGTTTGAACATAAGAATCCTACGTGGTGTTTTTTTCTTTTTCTTTTTTTTTTTTTTAAGATTTTATTTATTTATTCGACAGAGAGACGGCCAGCGAGAGAGGGAACACTAGCAGGGGGAGTGGGAGAGGAAGAAGCAGGCTCACAGCAGAGGAGCCTGACATGGGGCTCGATCCCATATCGCCAGGATCACGCCCTGAGCCGAAGGCAGACGCTTAACCGCTGTGCCACCGAGGCGCCCCCTACATGGTGTTTTTTTCTTTCTTTTCCAGCAAAGGACTGTGTTGCAGTGGTTTGAATTCAGGGTGAAACCTGAGATCTGGTTTTCTCTCTTGGCTGAGCTGCATCAGCGATCCTTTGCTTATTTAAAAGGAAACATTAACTTTCCCATTTACTCTCTAAAATTGGTTGTGGTGGCTCCCTGCACGAGTGGGAAGGCACCATCTGTTGGAATGAAGCTGGGGGAGAGGAAGGAAAGGTTGTGGACTGGCGCTGGGCGACGACAGTGCCGCTCAGAAGAGAAGCACCTTGTAAGTTCATGGATGTGGGTTCCCCACAGGCCAAGCCAGGGAGAGGATCCGTCAGCACAGACTCACACGCCCCCGGGAGGAACGGTTAGAGCTCGTCTGGACAGGCAAACCATCCCGGAAGACTAATCTCAATATTAGGCCGCAGCAAAAAAGAAGAGGAGGGCAGCAACAGTGGAAGAAATGGGAAAACGGCAGGCCAACTGAAAAGAACTTGTGTTTTGGACATTTTCTTGTTTGTTTTGTTTGGCTTTTGAACATTACTGGAGGATGTGAAATTCTCTCCACCATTTGTAAAACTACACCATACTGAGTCCTTGCTCTCTCGGCATTTGATGGCGGGGTTTCCTTTTTCTGCTATCGAAATAAAGATTCCATTGCTGGGGCGCCTGGGTGGCACAGCGGTTAAGCGTCTGCCTTCGGCTCAGGGCGTGATCCAGGAGTTCTGGGATCGAGCCCCACATCAGGCTCCTCCCCTAGGAGCCTGCTTCTTCCTCTCCCACTCCCCCCCCCCCCCTGCTTGTGTTCCCTCTCTCGCTGGCTGTCTCTATCTCTGTCAAATAAATAAATAAAATCTTAAAAAAAAAAAAAAAGAATACTAGTGAACTAACCCTCGAGCACCCACCAAATAGGAGAACTGCTGGATTTCTCACCAGGGTAGCAGGTGCTGGTGAGCACCCCTGTTTCTATCCCCCTTCCACCTTGATATCACAGATAGGATCAGGGTCCAGGGACTCTGCCGACTGCCTCAGCAAGCCCCAACTGTCCCCCAAAGACAGACTCCCACACCTGCAACTGTGCGAATTCCATCCCACATGGCACGCAGCGTGGCACTCTGTCTTGCTGACCTGCCAGGCACCCTCTGTGAAAGCACTCCAGGACCCATGCCCCGTGCCTGCTTCAGTGTCCCACCAGGGTATCCCCTGTAAGAACACCCCAAAACCTACAATGCACACCCACTACAGCTCCCGCCAGCCAACAATAGCAACCAGACACAGATAGCCTACACAAGGATACCTGGGTGTTCTACCTAATTCATAGAAATACAGTCAAACAAAATGAGACAGGTATTCTCCAGAACAAGACAAAACTTCAGAAAAATGAAAAGGGGGGCGCCTGGGTGGCACAGTGGTTAAGCGTCTGCCTTCGGCTCAGGACGTGATCCCAGCATTATGGGATCGAGCCCCACATCAGGCTCCTCCGCTATGAGCCTGCTTCTTCCTCTCCCACTCCCCCTGCTTGTGTTCCCTCTCTCGCTGGCTGTCTCTGTCACTGTCGAATAAATAAATAAAATCTTTTTTAAAAAAATAAAAAGAAAAACAGGAAGTGCCAGCTCAGCAGGGCCACTGCGGCTTTGGAGCCTGACACATTGCTGACACAGGTCCCATGCCTGTGGGTCTGCAAAGCTGCAGAGGGGCCTCGTTCAAGCAGAGACACATCCGCTCCCACAGTCCTCTCGGCTTTTCATAACTGTGCCCCAAATTGTCCTAGACCTTTATCCCCTATGCCGTGCCAGGTTCCAGCACCACAGGGGCCTTNCGTGCACATGCAAATGCACACACAGACACATACACACCAATACCCACACATGCACAAGCAAAACACACATAATCACACTCACAACAAACATGCACATGGCCACACATACCTACATGCACACACATGTGCTAACATGCACACATGCACACACATTTGGGAGACTCCCAACCTTCCAGAAGAGGGTCGAGTTCACTCTCACACCTGCTCAGGCATCCCTGCTGTGCCATTGTGCTCTTGTCCAGTGGTCTGACACACAAGGGGCAAGTGTACAGCACCTTTTGGACTCAATCTTGTCCAAAAAGCGTTTTCACTTACTAGAGTCTGCTCTAAGACCAGTGCCGATACTTGAATGTGATCCTTAAAATGCCCCGCAGTGACTTGGGCAGGTCTCCCCCAGTATTACATGACGAGCTTTGGAGCCAGCAGGTGTGATCCTGTAAAGACACAGACAAGGATGCGACCGGTTTCTTCAGCGTCCTATCCAGTGTCCTGTTGTAGCAACAGCCTTCTTCGGTTCCCCTCGAGCCTCCCTGGAAGATGACTCAGTCGGCACACCAAGAAATGGTGGCACAATGACAACATTCAGAGCAGCTTTTGGGTAACACTCAGCACTCCTCTCCAATTGGATGGTGCCTCATTATGCTGAATGCAAGTTAACGGATTCCTAAAAATACCCACTGACACGAGTCATCCTCTTCCAAGGGCCCTGGAAAAAGCTTTCCGCAGAAAGGGTAAGGCCCGGAGGGGGCCGCGATTCTGGGGTGAGTCATGTAGTGACCTTTGTCAGGGGTATGCTAGGTTATACCTTCCATGTTCCCTGGCTCTGAGCTCGGGTCGCTGGAAGGATTTGATGAAATGCCTCTGTGGAAGTTTCAGCTGTGCCTCCCATGCCCATTCCCTATGCTCAAGGAAGGGTGCTTCGGGGTGTGCGGGTTGCTCGAGATTTGCCTTCTCCCAAATGAGAGGGAGCAGGAAAACCCAAAGTCAGAAATACGCACTGTAGCTGTGGGCTGTAAGCAGGAAACCTGTCCTTCTTAAAGCTGTCCCTTTTCCAGACTCTAGCAATGAAAAGTTAAGTATGGGCTCACCTGGAGGGGAAGATGTTCAGGCCCCCCCGTGCTAGCCCTGGATCGATGGAGTGGAGAAGGTGCCGGGGGGTCACATGCGCTGTGTCTCCTGTTACAGACCCTGCGGTGGGGCTGACGCTCATGGGGCCTCAAGGCCCTGGTGTTACACCTTCTTACAGAATCTAGGATTTCAGACGTGTGAGCAGTGTAGTTTTGGG
The DNA here is from genome assembly GCF_002007445.2 of Ailuropoda melanoleuca. Lineage (NCBI taxonomy): Eukaryota > Metazoa > Chordata > Mammalia > Carnivora > Ursidae > Ailuropoda > Ailuropoda melanoleuca. Next base: position 3,959,662 of record NC_048232.1, on the reverse strand, counting down.
GGGAGGAGAACTTTCTAGCACTCCTGAAATTTTACAACTTAAAAGGCTGTAAAGATTACTGTAGTCACAAGAATAACCCCGTTGCTTCGGATCCTTCTTCAAAATCGATGGGATATAAGTTATAAATAAAGAAAACAAGGGAATGCTCATCTTGTTGACCAGCCTGGCAGAATAGACCCCGAGTCCTTCTTTGGAGCTGTAATACGCAGAGCGACATGGGCTGACCGACCCTTCCGTGGAAGGGTTTGGCCTCTATGGGCTCTCAGAGAGCCAGTCTCTATAATCCTGGTTTTCTGATTTAAAATAGCCAACATTCCATTCCAAATGAGAGTTTACCAACTCTATCATGATTGGAGAAAAATCAACTTTCAATCAAACTTGAAAGTCACGTGTAGGATTTAGAGATCAGACTAACATCTCTTCTGCTCACAAGGGCTTGGAAGGTGATCTGGAGACTGCTGAAGAGTCTATCGCTTGGAGCTTTCAGATTAAAAACATGTCCTTTCTAAGTAATCTCAAGGGCTAGGGGTCAAAATAATTTTTAAAAAGGAACCAAATGATTTTTTTATTGAATTAGAATTCACGTAACATAAAAATCACCATTTTAATCTCTGAAAAATGTGTAATACAGGGTGGGGGAATGGGATAGACCGGTGATGGGTAGTAAGGAGGGCACGTATTGCATGGTGCACGGGGTGTTATATGCAACTAATGAATCATCGAACTTTACATTGGAAACGGGGATGTACTGTACGGTGACTAACATAATATAATAAAAAAAATTTAAAAATGTGTAATACAGTCGCATATAGCGCATTCACAACATTGCATTGCCACTACCTCCATCTAGTTTCAGAGACTCTTCACCCCAAAAGGGAACCCCAAAGCAGAGGGCCACTCTGCATTTCCCCGTGTCCCCAGCCCCTGGCACCCACTGATTTGGCTTTTTTTTTTTATCTCAATGGATTTGCCTATTCTGCATATTTCATATAAATGGAATGAATATGTGTCTTTTGTGCCTTGGCGTCTTTCACTCAGCATACGTTTTTGAAGCTCGCATGTATTGTAGCAAGACTCAGGTCTTTATTCCTTTTCATGCCTGAATACTATCCCATCGTGTGATTGTACCACATTTTGCCTATCCCTCCCTCAGTGGACGTGTGGGCTGTTCCTAGCTTCTGGCTTTCGTGAATCACGCTGCTGTAAGTGTTCACATGCACGTTTTCGTTTGACTCCCTGTTTTCAGTTCTTCTGGTTGTGCACCTAGGGGTAGAAGTCCTGGATCACGTAGTGATCGAAAGAGGAGGTTTTAGGACATTACATTTTATTTCATCAGGCCCAGTATTACAGAGTCAGGACTTCGGCGCAGTGTCCTTGAGTTCTTGTGTAGACATACAGGATTCTGTTTTATGAAAGAGTTCATTCACTCTAGAAATGATTCATTAGTAGAGATTTATTTGCCACTTATGTCTGAACGACAGAGAAATGTCGAGTCCCCATCACTAGATCCTCAGTTCCGGGTACGTTTTGCGAAATGGGCTGTCCCCTCAAACTCTCCCAGCAGAGTCAGTTTCCCCTGATACAAAATGAGAGAGAGTGGCTTAGAAGACAAGATCTCCAAGATAAGATTTAAAACATGCTTTGGGCAGGTTCTCAAATGGGAGCAAAAAGAGAGAGTCTTATTAATAAAAGCAGAAAGGAATTTGTTAGAAGGCTATCTGGTGGTTTACAGAAACTACAGGACATTTGGAGAATGAACCTGGGGAAAAGATGAAGACCCAGAGGAAACCAGGTGTGGGGGAACATAGGCCGCTGAGCGGCCCGATCCCAGCATGGCCCTGGACAACCTTCCCCCATCTGTGGGGCCTCACACCACAGCCACCCCCGGAATATGCCTCAGCTCTCTCCAGGTTTTTGTGTCACTTCTTTGAAATTAAAAAAAAAAAAAAATCCCAGTTTCAAGCATGAGCTTGGCACACATAGACCCTATTCCCATGTTCTAGTAACTCAGGGGAAGTGGGGGCAGGAAATCCAGAGTGGGTTGTGGGGCCCTGGAGGCCACAAAGACTTGCCAAGGGAGAGACTCCCTAAATGTTGGTGGTTTTTGTAATGCTGGGCGGGAGATAAAGAGCCGCCATATTACGAGTTCCATACTGTTGGTAAAGGAGAGACTCCTACTTTCATTGCTGCAGACAGTGTTGAAGATGTGTCGCTGGGCTGTTGAAGGGGAGGAAGGCAGGCGTGAAGTCGGGAGAGTAAAATGTGGGAAAGCAGGAGGAGAAGGAACGTAACAAGAGGAAAAAGAGAGTTCTCCAGAAAAATACTGTTGCCTTTTATTTGAGATTGAGCCACGTTTTGTGAAGCCTAAAACTTATGCAAGTCTTAGAATCTTTTTTTTAAAGACTAAAACAGCAAAGTTATGAATACAAAGAAATTGGTTCAAAAGTAAGTATTTATTTAGAGTGAGAAGAGAGACCCTAACAAGTTCCTGCAGCTTTGGACATGCAGGAGGCTTGCTGAGGTGTCTCTCAGGAATCACCAGATCTGGGATAAAAAGGCCCCTTACTTTTTAAAATTTCATGTAATTTTACTTATATTCAATTAATTAACATATAATGTATTATGGCTCAGAGGTAGAATTCAGTAATCCGTCAGTCTTGTATAATACCCAGTGCTCATGACATCACGTGTCCTCCATAATGCCCATCCCCCAGTTACCCCATGCCCCTACCCCCCTCCTCTCCAGCAACTCTCAGTTTGTATCCTATGATTAAGAGTCTCTTATGGTTTGACTCCCTCTCTGGTTTCGTCATTTTACTTTTTCCTCTCTTCCCCTATGATCCTCTGTTTTGTTTCTTAAATTCCACACATGAGTGAGATTATACAGAAATTGTCTCTTTCTGATTGACTTATTTAGCTTAGCATAATACCCTCTCATTCCATCCACTTCATTGCAAATGGAAAGATTTCATTTTTGATGGCTGAGTAATATTCCACTCTGTGTGTGTGTGTGTGTGTGTGTGTGTGTGTGTGTGTGTGTAAATACATATATACATATACACATATACACACACACATATACATACCACATTTTCTTCATCCATTCATCTGTTGATGGACATCTGGGCTCTTTCTATAGTTTCACTATTGTGGACATTGCTGCTATAAACATTGGGGTGCAGGTGCCCCTTCAGATCACTACATTTTTATCTTTGGGGTAAATACACAGTAGTGTAATTGCTCAGTTGTAAGGTAGTTCTATTTTTAACTTTTTGAGTAATCTCCATACTGTTCTCCAGAGTGGCTGCACCAGTTTGCATTCCCACCAACAGCGTAGGAGGGATCCCCTTTCTCCACATCCTCGCCAACATTTGTTTTTTCCTACTTTTTAATTTTAGCCATTCTGACTGGTGTGGAGTGGTATTTTGCTGTGGTTTTGATTTATATTTCCGTGATGCTGAGTGATGTTGAATATTTTTTCATCTGTCTGTTGGCCATTTGTGTGTCTTCTTTGGAGAAATGTCTGTTCATGTCTTCTGCCCATTTAGTCACTGGATTATTTGTTCTTTGGGTGCTGCGTTTGAGAAGTTCTTTATAGATCTTAGAATCTAACCCTTTATCTGATAAGACATTTGCAAATATCTTCTCCCATCCTGTAGGTTGTCTTTTGGTTTTGTTGACTGTTTCCTTCGCTGTGCAAATTTTTGCCTTTGTTTTCCTTGCCTTTGGAGCTGTATTTACCCAGAAGTTGCTGTGGCTGAGGTCAAAGACTTTGCTGCCTATGTTCTCTTCTAGGATTTTGATGGATTCCTGTCTCATATTTAGGTCCTTCATTCATTTGATTCTATTTTTGTGAATGGTTTTTAAGGAAATGGTCCAGTTTCATTCTTCTGCATGTTGCTGTCCAGTTTTCCCAACACCATTTGTTAAAGAGACTGTCTTTTTTCCATTGGATATTCTTTCCTGATTCATAGAAGATTAGTTGACCATAGTGTTGATGGTCCATTTCTGGATTCTCTGTACTGTCCTATTGATCTATGAGTCTGTTTTTGTGCCAGTACCATACTGTCTTGATGATTTCAGCTTTGTAATATAGCTTGAAGTCCAGAATTGTGATGCCTCCAGCTGATTTCTTTTTCAACTTTCCTTTGGCTATTCAGAGTCTTTTCTGGTTCCATACAAATTTTAGGATTATTTTTTCCAGCTCTGTGAAAAAAGCTGATGGCATTTTGATAGGGATTGCTTTGAATGTGTAGATTGCTCTGGGAAGCATAGACATTTTAACAATATTTGTCCTTCTAATCCATGAGCATGGAACATTTTTCCATTTCTTTGTATCTTCCTCAAATTGTTTCATGAGTGTTCTATAGTTTTCAGGGTACAGGTTCTTTACCTCTTTGGTTGGGTTTATTCCTACGTATCTTATGGCTTTGGGTGCAATTGTAAATGGGATCAAGCCCTTATTTCTTTTTCTTTTGTCTCATTGTTAGTAAATAGAAATGCAACTGATTTCTGTGCATTGATTTTGTATCCTGAAGAGCCCCTTATTTTTAACCCGCCTTCCCTTCACCAACAGTTCTATATGGCTTCCAGCGCCTTTTCTCATGGGGGGTGCATGAAACTCCCAAAGCTGCTCAGGGAATCTGCCTCTATGGCTCTCTGCCTCCATTGGAGGGATAGGACCTATTAGAGTTCATCCAGGCTTGCATTCAAAAAACTGTGGTTGAGGACGAGTCATATGTTAGCACTGCACTGGGGGCTGGAGACCCAAGAGTGATCAAGGCAAAATGGCTACTGTTCCTGTGGTAGTTCACACACCTGTCAAGAGAAACAGACTTTGGAAAACAAAGTGAAAAGGTTTTGAGATCATAATCACTCCTCCAGCCCACAAAAAGACCAATGCATCTCCTTGTTCCTTGGACTTTTCTAGAATAGGGTGTTCTGTTGTATGTAAGTCATAGAAACTTCAAACCTAAAAATATGATTTCTTATATAACCCTGATTCTATAGTGTAGGTAAATCCAGAATTATAAGCTAGCATCTAAAATACATGGCATTCTCTCTGTGCAGTAACCAGACAAAGAGGGGGAGTGGAGGGGTGGCCCACATGGGTGAGGGACAGTAGTGTGGCCAGTGTCAAAGGTCATAGCCCAGTCACAGAGAGAATGGTGCTCTAGGGGGACAGCTGGGAATCCCTGATGCCTCAGAATCCCAGATACACTGAAACTTCCCAGAACACCCTGTGAAAGTCTACAAAATCAACACTACTTTACAACAACTCAACAAAGAAGGCTCTCTTCTGTCAATATCAGAGTTAGGATAAAGGACTGGAGAAACAATGTTCAGAATAAACCTCTCTATTTCTCTTAACAACCGAATCTTAACAATGGCTACCAGATATTGGGTCTACAAAAGATGTTATGTATACATACACAAACTCACATACACACACCAAATACACAACCCAAGTGAGGTTAGCATGTAGATTATGAAGCTAGTATCTTCACAATCATCTCGTTTCTGTCACGAGCATGTCAGCCTTTCTCAAATGTCCTTGAAGCCAAAATGTAATTCTAGGAACGTGCAATTATCAATAGTTTCTGAAGCAGCCCACTGGAAAGGATTTTGTCAACAATATTGCCAATGATGGGAGGCATTTATGTCAGGCTGGGAATGCAAGGAAGGTTAAGGGGCAGAATCCTGAGAGCCTTTAAGGAACTAGCCTGTGTTTGTGTTTTAGACTGTGGCAAATTGTAAGCATTTTAACGATTTTTCCATTCTTTGAATCTTTATTTCTACTAGACCCACCAGGACCTGGCTTCATTTGATTGGAGCCTATCATCTGGCCCATACTGAAATCCGTGTCCCTTCACATGTGTGCTGTGTCATCATTTTGTCAACATGTGTCAAGATGCTTTGTCTTCATGCTCCCCCATGCTGGTCCATAGACCACCCTAATGATGCAAATGTCCGGTGTGCCACCATCTTGACACCACTGCTCACCAGGGCTCCCCTCTAAGATGTGACAGCTTTAACTGTACCATAAAGAGAATGGAAACACAACTCAAGTTATTTGTGGACACAGTTGGAACTTCTGAACCTCATGAGGCCACCTTCTTCTTCTAGCATGCTCCTAGGAAACACGGTATTCCTTATTGACCTCAGGGGTCTCAGAATAAGAAGAAAGGGAACGCTTTCTGTTCAGTGGCCAGCTAAACAAACAATTCATGGAGGCAAGTCATATACACAGAATTCCGACACCCTGCTGCCACCACCATGCTTGCGTGCCATGCTGTCAGCAGGCCTCAAAACACAAGCCCTTTGAGTTTGTAAGAATTAGATGAATTAAAAGCAATTTTCTCACTTTATTTGAAAAGTCACCCTGTCCCAAAATATATTGTTCTGTGGATATGCTAATCAATCCCTCATTTCTGGTTTGGTTAGAGAATGAGCTAGTTCACTTCTAGGAATCTTCTAGATGAATGAAGTTTCCCACTAGTACGCTAGAACATTTTGAAAAGTTAATTTTTATTTTTCTAGTAGCCTTTTAAAAATATATATTAAAATTATCTCTGTCTTCTGTCTTAATACATACTTTTTGCTCAGATTAATCCATAATCTCTGCCCTACCATTAATGGTGTGCAGTCAGTAGACTAAGAAATCATAAAAATTCAAAATCAACCTTGGTGAAGTTTGTTGTTTTATTAAGGCCTTTCAGATTGCATACCAAATGATAAAAGCCAAATCATGTTTATTCCAACAAAATCCAATATTCAGAAAATGACTGTGTATTTACACATAACTGTCCTTCCTCCCCATTATTCATCCCCACCCTCCACCGTGCCTCCAACACCCGGCTCACACTCAGGCCAGCTGGTGAATCCAACCGGTGTCTCAACCCAGACTCTGCAAATCTCCCATAACTTTTTTCTTAATTTGGATTGTTCTCTTTTTTTTTCTGTAAAACCAAAGCCCCCTCTAGAGAACATCCCATCCTTACAACTGCCCAGGTCCATCCCAGGTGGCAGAACTTCCTGGGAGTGTTAGAGTCATCATGCAAAAACCTTCCTTCCTTCCTTCCTTCCTTCCTTCCTTCCTTCCTTCCTTCCTTCCCACCTTCAAACAAAATTTGTGGAGAATACTTGACTTTGCAAAACTTGGAGGAGGAGTGGCGTTGCACATACTAGGGGCACTATACCTGCTGACTTGATGTTCATCAATAGTCAATATCAATCCTGTGTTCGATACAGCTGCCCTTAGAGTTTTGAGGTGTGTATGAAGGGTGTCTGCCCTATCATGGACTGGCAGTCCTGAGCCAGAGGTGGTGCCTGCCCAGAGTACCGTGTGGAGAAGGATTCTGTGTCCCTATCTAGGCTTCATGAAGATTGCAGACTCTTGTGAACAAGGTGTGTCCTGTGCCCAGGATGGGATCTGTAGCTTATATGATGTGGCCATACTATACCTACCTTCCACACTCTGCTTCCAACTGTTAAGATTCTTGAGCTCTTCTTACTACATGGCACCTGTCACTTCACTGAGTATCATTCACATCAAATCTTAAGGTTGTTAGGAGACCAGGATCTATCAGGACCTCTATGGATACTCTCTGTTTGTGGAAATCCATTCTAATTGATTGCTTCCAAACTTCCATGGGTGGAAAAATGAGGTGATTTAACTTGTTAAAATTGTGCTTGGGATGGATTGATTTAGGGACAGAGGAATGAGAAAGATGGGTAGGTATGGAGTAAGACATAACGAATGTTAGTTGTAAAATCTAGGTGGTGATGATGTGTTTATTATGAAGTTCCGTTAACTTTTTTTTGTGTTGGAAATTTGTATAAGAAAATGTTGTGTGGAAATTGTGTGTATGGTAATAATTAGTAATCAGTGATTTTGTGCATGAGCTAATCGCTAAAAATAAAGTGCATGTCCTTTCATAGATATGATATAATTTAATAAACTCTATTGGTCCCTTCAGCCCTTTTCTGTGCTCACTTTCATATTTTTGCTTTCTAAATATGAAAAGTCAAGTCAGTGCATAGAGTTAACTGGGTCATTATTACATTTTTAAAAGTCTTTGAAAAATAGTGCAATGTTTTTTTGTTGGCTTGGTTATTTTGCTTTGGTTTTTTGATTATGTTGGGGGGAGCCAGTAAAACACGAGCGATTTTTTTTTTCCTAATATATAAATCCAAGATAAATGTGACTTTCCCTCATCAGTGATTCTGGTAGAAGGGAGTGGTTAAGCCAGCCACAATATATTACTCTAAAAAGCAAAATTAATCTACTTATTTTGTATTAACCCAGGAGAGATTGTGAAATCAATGGGAGGTGCCACAGGGATATTTGAAGTCCAAGCTGACCTCTAATGGTTGACTCAGACTTTTAAAAAATGGCTGAGCTGTGGTAATGACCCACAGCTAGTGATAGGATCAGGAGTAAGAAATGCGTGGTGATCTTTTTTTTTTCCTCAGTAAAGGATAGTAGGAGTATTTCCAACTTTTTCTCCCCCTCCTTTTTTTTTTTTTGTGAGTGAAGGAAATAACCTCACTAAATTTTGAAATTTAAGTGATTCATAGAACATATAAATATTTAAAAGATATTCACAAAGTAAATAAACTGAAATAAACAAAGGAAGTCATTTGCCATCTCACTTTTGGGCTCTGGAAGCTTCCCACTTGTGTCAAGAAGGAAAAGAAAAAGAACATCTCCATCAGTGTAAGAGAAGGGATTAAAAATTGGCCACTGATGGGAAAGGCAAGTAGAGTCTGGCATGAATGGTCACAGAAGCGTACACCCAACAAAGCCCCGAGTCCTGGCAACACTAACCGTGTGAAAGGATGCCAAGGGAATTATGGGTCTTTGACTTCTTAGAATAACAGAATTCTCTTTAATAGATTATTCCGCACGGTTGGGCAGATGACGGCCACAGGCTGTCTTCAGTGGGGAGGGCTCAGGGCACAAAATAAATTGAAGAGGCAACTGGCATGAACCAGAGCTCAGATGAGCAATTCTCGGAAAAGCAAGCCAGTGCCCTAGACTAGCTTGGCCTGACAGCGCGCACTGGCCTGGACTCCTCAGCCTGCCAGGCCACGGTGATGTGGCGGGGAGCACCGTGACAGCAGGAGCACTTGTGCCAGTGTTGAATAGTTACAAGATGAAAGTCTAGCTTCTTGAGATCCAGGAATAAATCACTGCAGAGCAGCCCACAGCCTGCATAGTGCAAGGCATTATTAAAATGCGAAGGCACAGCCCACTTAAGACACGGGGCAGATAAACGAGTCAGTGGACACAGGCTGTCAGAGACATATGTTTGCATTCTCCTTTGGGATCCGTCAACCCAAACCCTGCCCTGGTTCTGAAATACCGGGGCAGAATCTGTGTGGCTTTCCACAGGACCCCAAAGGCAACAAGTCTCTGATTCCAGGGCCACACTGCAGCAGGCCTTCATAAGTTTAGAGCTTGGGGGTCACTGCTATGTGTGTGTGTTGGGGGGGTGGGGGGGTTAGACCCATCGTTTTTATTCTTATCTGGAGCACCAACTTATTAGTTAATCGGTGTGGACAGCACAAGTGGTGGGGGCATGCAGAGGGCTTGCACTCCAGTCGGAGCTCGGACAGCCCCCAGCAGCGAGTGGGTGCGTTCCCAACTGAAGAAGAGAGTGTATCAAATGCATCGTTCGGGGTCTGATATTTCAGAAGAGCTCAGCACATTCTCGCTTTTTTCATCACCATGTTCTGGACCATTCTCTTTGCAGATGTTGCCCCTAATCTTTAAAGCCTTAAATAATAGTTATCTATTTTTTTTTAAGATTTATTTATTTATGTTAGAGAGAGAGAGTGAGCAGGAGTGGGAGCGACAGATGGAGGGGGGGAGACTCTCAGACTCCTCGCTGAATGCGGAGCCCCATCTAGGACTCGATGTCATGACCCTGAGATCATGACCTGAGCTGAAACGAAGAGTCAGACACTTAACCAACTGAGCCACCCAGGCGTCCCTGGTTAGTTACTTTTACTCTCTTTACCGTAGAGATAACTAAGGCACTGGCTGGCAAGATGGTTTGCTGAAAGTCCCCACGTCAGGTAAAAATGGAGTCTGCATTTGAGCCCAGTGTGTGGCAGGTGAGGTGACCAGCTCTCCTGGTGATAGTTCTGAGAGCCTGGACACCCTTCAGTCCCAGACAGAGCAGGACAGCTGGTCACCCTAGATTTAGCTCCAAATCCTTTTGCTTCCCATGATGCCATAGCTGACATCATCATACCCCTGTTTTAGGTTCTGTCCATTAAATTTTATTTTCCATTTCTGTCTTGAGCCACGTATATACCGACCAATGATAGTGGAGGTTCGAAAATGCTTTGGGACAAAGCTATATTAAAACATACAAATCTGTGTTTCTTACAGACTTACTCTAATGTATAGATTTAGCAAAGATGGTGTGTAGGCTAGGACTACATCATTCAAGACTAAGCACTCTTGTTTTCCTTTTTTAAGAGATCAAGATTATTTGTTTTCATTTACACAATGGGGAGGGGGGTGAGTGGACACTTACTGCCAGACATTTTTATGGGGAAAAAATTCTAAGGACTAAAAACATATGTTTTTAAAGGTCACATGACTCAGAGTTGAACTTGTCAGTGTTCCAAAGCTGAAGTTACGGGCATGGATCATTAGGAAAGGTCACAAAGGTTAGTGATACAATCTGTGACTATTTAAAGAGAAAATGGCCTTGTCCCCACCCTTTGGACACAGGGAGCAGAAACAGTGTGTTCACTTTGTCCTAAAAGTTCCATCACGAGTCGGGACGGGCCACTCAACATAGATACATTCCAAATATTTGCTTTAAGGGTGGGCAAAATGACCAAAAATAGAAATTTAGGCAGCTGAAAATTTCAGCCAAAATTCTCCCGGATTTCTAGCTTCAACCTGTACATACAAAATATGTGGCTGCAAAATGTGCCCTGAGAGTTCACAGCCAGACAAAAGGAGACTAACAGCTGTGAAAACACACAAAAGCTTAATGACATCATGCTTTCATTCCGCGGAAAAAAAATGTGGCGTTGATTCATTCTCAAGCTGGAATATATTTCCACATTAAAGCAAATTTTGCCTGCAGTTTTAGAGGGAGTTTTTATTATGAGAAAAACATATCCAAAAGGAAAAAATAATTTTTATTCCCCTAGGCATGTGAAAAGTCATCAAACAGCCTAAGAGAATGTATTCGGCACAATGCCGCCACTTCTAATGGGAAGAGCTCTCTTCTTGATCCTGTGCTCACTTTGACCGAGACCAGTGAAGCATCGGGACGACCTCTGTCTGTCAGTGATTTAGTATGTTAACAAACTTAAGTCGAATTTGGCTAGCACTTGGAAAATGTAATGTATTTCCTGCATATTATTATGGGAAAAAATAAATATATATAGGAGTAAATTCTCCAAGACAAGGGAAATCATGATGTGGTATTATTTTGATCAGCCTCCCTTGATAGCAAACGAACTTGTTCCTTTCAAAGCCGAGGAAGAATTTTAGCGTGTATTAAATGCCTCCTGTTTCTCATTCTCTGATTTCCGTTTCACAGAGTAGTGCGTCCTGCCATTCCCATTTGCAAGGGAGGAATCCGGCTTAGGGAAGTCCGACAGCTCGTGGAGGTGCCCAGCCAGCCCCTATTGCCAGGCTTCGAGCTCAGACTTCCTGACTTCCAAACTACGAAGAAGTCACACTCTTGCTATTCAAGCTGTGGTCTGTGGGCAAGCAGCATTCACACTGCCCGGGAACCCGCTAAAATGCTCAGAATCAGCCCCCACCTGACCTCTGTTCAGAATGTGCACAAGACACCATCCTGGATGATCCAGAAACACAAATGTGGGAGAGGTTCTGGCCTCCACCATACGGCTACAGCAGACAGCGGTCTCGGGGGGCGTTGCGGATTAAATCTCCAAGAGACCCCGGGTCCAAACCTCCAGCATTCACCTGGGGCCTGGGAACCAGAGCCAGGAAAAGTCAGTCCTGCCTGTCAAGCACCATTTTTGCAGCTCAGGGCCTTGAGGAAATCGCTTGTCTGCTCCAGATCTAAGTACTGCAGATATTGAATCAAGTATAAGGATTCTGCCAAAATCTCAGCTACATTGTCAAGTTGGCTGGAAGTGGATAAAAGCGCAACCCTGCTTAGTCATCGGTGTAATAGCTGGAGAGGTGTGAAGTGTTTGTCCCGCTGTTTCTGCTCAGCAGACCGTTCGCCCTTTCCCCTTGCTATGGTAGGGAAAACACTGAGAAGTTGGTACATCTTTTGTAGATTAGCTGCTGGTAGTAGGTATGAACGATGTAGCTTTCTATTTTCTGACTCCACGTCAAGTCACTACTTTATTCTACCTTGCTTTGTAGGGACGGGCTTCTCCTTCCCACGTGTAGGAGATGGCTCTCTCGTATTATAGTGCCTTTTTTAACAAACAGCCTTTGGGTACAGATAAGGCTTCCTATATCCAGAAATAACTAATTCAGTCTGTTCGTATTTAAAATGTTACTTCAACTTGTTAAAAAATGAGATGACTTTTCATAAAACATGATTTACCTGTAATGCACACAAATAGATTAAATTTTAATTATCAAATTGACTTGAGTGAAATCTATTCTTTACCTATGCTTTACTGTCTAAACTGTGTCATCACTTTATTTCTAAAAAGGCTCAGTAAAATATTCCCAAACTCTGGTAACCTACTTCTGGATTCTGGTGTTATGAAGATGCTTAATTACTGCTGAGAAATGACCTATGTTCCAAATCCATAAAATATGTAAATATAAGATTAGCCCAATTGGCAAATTTGCTTATGGGTTTTTTCTATTGTATTTTTTTTTTAAAGAAAGTATTTGCCTCTTTTTGGGAATGCAATGTTATCGGGGTGCCTGGGTGACTCCATCGTTAAGCATCTGCCTTCAGCTCAGGGTGTGATCCTGGGGTCCTGGGATCGAGCCCCGCATCAGGCTCCTCCACTGGGAGCCTGTTTCTTCCTCTCCCACTCCCCCTGCTTGTGTTCCCTCTCTCGCTGGCTGTCTCTCTGTCTGTCAAATAAATAAATAAAATCTTAAAAAAAAAAAAAAAGGAATGCAATGTTACCAATCTCTGTCTTATCTAGCAGTTCTGACATATTAATATTTAGAATCAACCAGATTATGTCATAAAAATACAGTAAGGCCAAACTAGGGGGGGGGGTCACGTGTTCCTAGAAATGTTCATTAAGGGGAAAAAAAAAGGAAACAGGGCACCTGGGCTCAATGATCACATCCCATCCTGAAGCTGCAGCACCCTCCAGCCGTCCTCTCTGTTGGACCGGCGTAGTTATGTTCTGATGCAGTTGGAGACTTGGAGACGTAGAATCTGTACTTTTCTTCTGTCCTTAATGGATATTTGAGCTCACGTATGTTCTCCAGAGACCTGACGTCTACAGGAGGCCAGCGGTCTACGGGAGAACGTTAGTGGACAATGAATTCATCTTCCTGTTACTCTCTCTGTAATCAAACACATAAAACTTTTCCCACTGCCTCAGATAAACTTTTAACGACATATTAATTAAGGGCTGAAAAGAAAGTCATTCTTAACTTTTATGGAGACACTAAGTATTCATTTATCGTAAAGGGCAACGTTTAATAGAGCCAAGATTAAAGTGTAAGTAGGAGCGATGGTCTTCTTCCCACCTCAGGCCCACCGGGTAGGTAAATGGGAAGGAGCTCTTTTTGGCAAATTGTGGCCTTGATGCCTGCGATGGACCCCCTCTCTCTGCCCTAGCAATCCACCATGGACTTCAAAGCCTTGTGGGCCCACAGAGCTGTGAGCCCTAGGGCATCCCTTTGATCCCATAGTGTAGTCACAACCTCTTTGAAGTAAGAAGAGGAAGTGAATTAGAGCGGGTCTCTCTGTCTCTCTGGCTGGGGATCTGCAGAGGGCCCCGCTAGACCCTCACCAGCGGTTATCATCAGCTGCGCTTCATAATTCCCCGGGCAGATTTTAAAGCATCCTGGGCCCCACCGATTATGATTTAATTGGTCTAGGGTGTGGCAATTAAAAAAAATAATAAAATAGAAAGCTCTCCAGTGATTCTGGGATGACAGTGCCCAAACTTCCAGTTTGGAATGATAAGTGCACCCAAGAGACCAATAAATAAAACCTCCCATCTTTGGGGCAAATAAAGGGACAAGTGTATTCCGGCTCATGGTGTGGTACAACCGTCCCCCTCTCCCCCAAAAACAATAGCAGCAAAAGAAAAATAAAACATCAAAATCAGAGAGAGAGAGAAAGACAGACAGAGAGCCTTATAGGGCTTACATTTAAGCTAGAAACCCTGACACGGTAGTAAGATTAGTAAGTAGAAGCCAGGTGAGCAAACAGGGTGACGTTAGTCCTTCCGTGGTGCTCAGGCCAGAGCCCCGTTACCACCAAGAGGGGACACCTTCAGCTTTGGGGACTGAGCCTTTCCAACACGTGGGTGTGAACGAGGGGAATGGGCATGACCCAATCTGGACAAACACCAATAAACATAAATAGCTGAAAGAGAGCAGCAAAGAGCTGATACTCCATACATGTAATGATTTATCTAGACACCACAAATGAAGTTTGAGGAAAGCTGTGCACAGTTATGTTGGGGCAGCTTGATTTAGTTACTTGAAATAATGACTGAGTTTCTAAATTCCATTGGAAGAGTCCCACCCAGTAATATTGGAAAGATCATATTTATATGAACACAGATAAGTTCTGATGATCAAGTCATTCCCAAGGAGATTGCTCAGAGGTGATGAATCAACGGGAGTTCCTCAAAAGAACGGTTAGAGAAATGGTACCTAAACGGGTATCATTACAAAATCAGAAACCCTCATCTCCAGTCTCCCACCCGACAGTGTGCAATTGGCATGCATTCTTAAGGCAGAACAACACCCGCTCCATTGTGTCCCGTGCTTGTCCGATCACGGTTTCCACACCCAGACAGTTCCCATGCGAGTTCTGGCATGCTGAGTTGTTGCCGAATTCCATCTTGCACGAGTCATTCCTTCTTACCTTATTGGTTGGCACAGGGAACTGACTTTGATGGATTCCTATGATTCAGATTTACAAGTAGCTAGACAAACAGAACTATTTTTGGATACCTGATGTCAACAGGTACAGCAGAAGAAATAGCAAAAAACAAAAGCCGAAGTGTATAGTCCAAGTCTCCCTCACTTAGTGTCTGCCTTAATTCTGCTTCTATTTTCTTAGGACAGAAACATCCTCTTCATCTTACATTTTCTTTTATCTTTAAGTGACCCAGAGAGTCAGTGTTGGCAATGAGCACCTTAGGTTTCTTGTATCACAAGGATACAGCAGGTTGGAATAAGCTATCTAGGTGTGGAGTGAGGCCTTTTGATTTCAAGGAAGAGGACTTACTTGAGGCAGCAGTATGGGGAGCCGAAGCCAGTGGAATGACTGCCTGACTGCTGTCCACTGAGCTTTGTCCCTTCTCCCAGAGCATCCCCACTGGTCTTGGGGTCTGGCTCCTTCTTGTACTCAGTGAACGAATACTTCATTCCCATCTGGGGCCCATGCCTCTCATCTTCCCCTCCTACTTTTAGGAAAATAAGCCAGGCTAGGCCAAGAAAATGAGTCAGTTTGGGGGTGGCATCTGGTTTGATCTTCTTTATTGGATGCGTGTGTTAGTGGAAGTGATCCCGTTGTAGAGAACTTGACACAGAGCACCGCCTCTGTACACAGGAGAGGGCTTACTGCCCAGTCTCACAGGTTCCCCAATTCCATATTTCTCCTCCTTTTCCATATTATAACCTACTGGTCTCTCGTGATATGTTCAGATGCTTATCAAAGTCAGGGTCACAAATTTTAAAATTCCCAATTCAGGGTTATCACTTCAGTCAGTTCAGTAAAATAACAAGAGAAGAGAAAATGGTTTGGGTTAAATTCAAACCATCATCTGGTCCTGAATTCCTGTGAAGTGCCAAGTGTATAACAAATCCTCAATACATAAGAAATGAGGGAAGATGCCAATCTATTAAATATGGACACTGTTCTCCTTTATTCCTTTCAGAGGAAGCTCCACATTTTGTTTGTTCATTTTCAGACATTATTTTGGGACTCTGGCTCAAATACAATCCCATTTATTTACCAAAGTAGCCACGTTGTGCATTCCCTACAGGCTGACTACATGTCCAAACTCTTCTGGAAAGCCATTATTAACCATTCTGGACTGCCTCCTTCAATGCTTTGTGCATTTTTTAAAAATAAATTACTTGGTGACATTTTCTCATACTTCATCTAACACCTCACAGGTCACATGTGAATCACATAATAAACATGTCAAATACACTCTTACTTAGAGTTAAAAGGCATGTGTGTGTGACATCAAGTTAAGAGAAATCTAGACTTTTTTAAATTTAATTTTATTTGAATTCAATTTTTTCTTCTTTATTTTCTTTTCATTTCTTCTTTCTTTCCCACCAGGCTCCTTTTATCATGAACATGACATAATAAAAGGAAGTCAGTGTGAAAAATGGTAAGAGAAATCTAGACTTAAGTGGAGAGAGACATATTAGAAGAGACTTCTGCAATAAGGAGAGCACATCGATCTGTAAGCATCTCAAAAATCAAACAGAGTCTGTTTTAAATAGAGTAAGGAGGGATATAGGACTTGGGGGTGGATGTGGACAGCAGACAGTGCGATTGGGGCGGTATCATTAGAAATCTTTCTGTGGTCGGTTGATTCCGGACTCTTGGGATGAGCAGTTGAGGGGGAATTTGGTGCCCTTAGTACTTGCTCAAGCCTGCAGGCTACCCAAAGTTCAGGGCCCTGTGAGGAGAAGAGATGCCTCCTTGGTTTGGTCAAGCCAAGTCAATGGGTAAGCTACGGTTGATTGTGAACACTTGGTCAACATGCAACCCTATATTCTAATAAATCCATGGACATGGGCCACCAAGTGCCCTCATCATGCTATGGAGCCATGGAAATTAATACTTTATTTTAAAATATGATACCCAAGCAATTGGATGAACTGGTAGCATATATTTACATATATCGACTTGTTATTCCACCAAAGCGTGCAAAATTTTATTTTAAAATCCTTAATTACTGCATGTGGATGGTTTTCGATACACTGGGATATTTTCATAAATTCTTATAAAAATTTGAGAAAATCTAGCTTATATATTTGTATAAAAGGCATATAACTGCTTTGAGTATTATAATTAATTTTTTTTGAAGCATCAGTAAATTTTTCTGTGTGAAACAAAGGGTAGGTAACTCTTTTAAGAAAGGAATCAGTGTCCTTATAGAAGATCATTTGAATTGTTTTCATAACTCACTACAACAGAATCAGTTACCATAAAAACATGCATTACAGAAAAGCCTGCTATTTGACTGATCGACCCTCTCCCCATCCTGTGGGAAACTGCTGACCTTTTGAAGAACAGATTTTTCCTTTCACATTACTGAATGTTTAGAACAATAGTTTCAGCCTGAAAAAACTAGAATATATAATATATGAAACTGTGTACTTTTACAGATATTTATATATTTCCTTCAAAAAAAAAAAAAGAACATCTTCAAGACTTCGGTGACAATTATTCTTGAAAACCATGCAAATGTGTTCAGAAAACATTGGCTTGTCTGTCTTTCCAATTACGAACTAGCTTGTCTTTTGAATATAGTCCACGGCAGTGTTTCTTAAATGATGTTTCATGTTATCAAAATGTTAAAAGTGGTGTTAACAAGATATTTAAAATAGTTTTTTTTAACATTTAAAAATTATTTCACAGTAAAAGAAGCCCATGGTCAAATCTGTTTTAGTTCCTAAGCTACAGTACATTTTTGGTGCCTCATGTATGTGAATGCAGAGTGAGAAGTTCTAGTCTGGGGATGGATTATACAAATGTTTTGAAAATTATTTAACAATGCAGAATATAGCAATTGTGAAAACTTTGTCATCTTTTCTAATGAGCCTGAATTCCTACATTTAAAACTAGAAAAGACCAAAAATATTATTAAATGTAACTTTAGACCATGTAAAAACATCTTATTAGTAGATGAAGAAAGTATAGTTGGAGTTTCAAAAATAGTAAGTATTTCTCACCAGTAATGTCCAAATCCAAGTTAAGATTCTGTGTTTTAGGAACAGGGGATCTTCAAGGAATGGAGACATTTTACTCAAATGTAACAACCTACCTATCTCCATGATCTTAAAAGAAGAGATTTCTGGACATATTTTCTCAGCAAAGAACTTCTGTGTCCTTCTGGATGTCACATTGTGTCCCGCTTTCTTCTGGTTGTCACTCCTACTGCAACTGTCATGCTGGTCCTCGAAGGAAAAGTTAATTTGAGAAAGAATTTGGATACCTCTGTGTGCTATTTCTTCCCAGTTCTGTCCATCATAAGACTCTCATTTTAATAAGAGAATCCAGTGTCTTTGCTGAGAATGTAGAAACCTGTAGTGTGCTTTGGAAGTGCCAGGATAAATTTGAGAAAGTTCTCCTAGGATATTCCAAAACTCTTTGTAATACAAAACTCCCCTTGCTCCTCTGGAATTGAAGGCTAGGACTTGAAGCTGGCAGTCTGTGAAGTGTTAAGAATCCCTACAAACTGAGGGTTTCAGTGGGGAGAGGGGGTAACCCGGTGCTGGGTATTAAGGAGGGCACGTTCTGGGGCACCGGGTGGGCTCAGTCGTTAAGCGTCTGCCTTCGGCTCAGGTCATGATCCCAGGGTCCTGGGATCGAGCCCCGCAATCGGGCTCCCTGCTCAGCGGGAAGCCTGCTTCTCCCTCTCACACTCCCCTTGCTTGTGTCCCCTCTCTCACTGTCTCTCTCTGTCAAATAAATAAATAAAATCTTAAAAAAAAAAAAAAGGAGGGCACATGCTGTGATGAGCACTGGGTGTTATATGCAACTAATGAATCATTGAACACTTCATCAGAAACTAATGATGTACTATACAGTGGCTAACTGAACAGAATAATAATAATAATAATAATAAAGAATCCTACATCCTAAGGAAAGTCCTCTATGAGCAGGGCTGCAGACACCTTGAGAATGAACCAGACTCCTGTTCCCAGTCATCACCCCAAGGTCCATTTTATGAAAGGAGAGGGAAGTGGGGATCTTTGTTGTAGGTCTTTGGCCAAAAAGAGTTAGCAGGAAGTGAGTGCTCCTCCAGCTTCCCTATAGCAAGGGAGAGGGGCTTCTAGATTCCTCGAGAGAAAAGGTGGGCATTTTCTCCCTGGGCAGCCGATAGCCAGCAGCCTTGTTGACCTGTCTGTATCCGAGAAAGGGAACGGTCAGAGTGGGGCTGGGGAGGCCGAGCTGCAGCTGGGCACCCACTACGATGTGGCAGGGACACGTGGCATCATTGCCTATCCAGACTTGCATTGTCTTGCTGGCATTGCACCTGGCGGCCCTGAGATGTGCAGGGTCCACAGCTACTGAGCAGCAATGGGCTGTGCGAGCAGGGAGGGTGCAAGAGGATGGCCGGAGCCAGCTGTGGGGTCCTGCAGACGATTCACGCGAAGGCCCCTGCCGGCCCGTCAGTGCTCCAGTGGGGATAACAAGCAAGAGAGAGGAGAGTCCACAGTGGGCAGTTAAGTAAAGAGACCTTTGCCTTTCCTCCTCTAAACAAGCCCCTTTCAAGTTAGGCCGATGAGTGGATAAAGAAAATGTGGTGTATCCACACAAACAGAGTACTATCGGCCCCCAAACAGAAGGGATTCTGTCGTACGTGACAACGCAGAGACTGTTGAGGACATTGTGCTAAGTGAGATGAGGCAGACACAGAAGGACAGATTCTTCATGACTCCGCTTACAGGAGATCATCTTCAAATAGTCAGATTCATAAAGATCAAAGACTGGAATGGTGCTTAGCCGGCGCTGGGGACGGGGCAATGAGGAATTATTAATCAATAGGCAAATGTCTCAATTAAGTGGGACGGAAAAGCTCTAGCTTCTGCTGTGAAATGATGCGCCTATGGTCAGCGATAATGTATTGTACACTTAAAATTTTTTAAGAGGGTAGATCTCACATTAAGTGTTTACTACAATTAAACGTTCTTTTTAAAAGGAGTTGGGGTTGAGGGGGCATATATCTCATGACTTCTGTTATGGGCTAATTTGTGTCCCCCTCTTAAATTCATGTTGAAATCCTAACCCCAGCAGCTCAACGTGTGACTGTTTGGAGATAGTGTCTGAAGGAGTCCAGAACGTGCCACCCCAAATGCGTGGCCGTGGCATGCTGGTTATTTGAGTGGAAGGTTCTTGAAACACAGCAGGTGCAGGGAGAGGCTTTTTCTGAACTCCCCTCCTGTGCCTGAAGACAGGTCCTCCAAAAGGACCTCCATGTCCTCAGTCCCTTCCCCGGGAGCTTCACCAGCCAGAAGACTGACTCTTCTCCCAGGAGAGGAACTGAGAAGTCAACCCCACACCCAGACAGCCTGTCACAAACTGTCCCCCTTCCATCTGTTCTCCTACAGACCCAGCCATCTCTCCCAACCCGTTCCTTCACTTCCCCCTGAGAAGCCTCCCCCTGCTCCCGTCCCCTACCAGGATGGTATATGAGCTCCCAGATCTCACTGCCTTTTGGGGTATTTACTTTTTGTCCTGTGATGCCCCCATGCACATAATATTAAAAATTAATAAATGTGCATCTCTTTCTGCTGTTAGTCTGCCTGTTGTCAGTGTATTTTATAGACCCAGCTGTGGAACCTAGGAGGGTGGAGGGGCTGTCTTGCCTTCCTTGCATGGCTTCCCAGAGACCATCAGGTTGAAATGAGGCCATTAGGGCTGCTTCTAACCCAGTTTGGCTGGTGAACTATCAAGAAGAGGAAAAGTAGACACGAAGATAGACACAGAGGGAGAGCACGTGAGGACACACGGAAAACACTGTCATAGACATGCTGGGACAGAGGCCTCGGAAGGAACCAGTCCTGCCAACACCCCGACTTCCAGCCTGCAGAACTGGGGGATAGTATGCTTCTGTAAAGTCGCTTAGTTTGCGGTGTTCGGTCACAGAAGCGCTGGTGGGTGACATCCCCTCCCTCTGCTCACTCCCTGGCGTCAAGGCAGATAGAGGAGCCAGAAGTGAAGGACATGTCCTTCTCCCCTAAGCCCCGGCACTCAGGTTCCCCTACGTTAGGGGAAGGAGGGTAGGGTGACAACCAGGTGAGATGACAATCACATACAACATGGGAACTTGCAGGTGAATCCACTTAAAAATGACTCGAAGTTTTAAAAAGATGATAAAAGAGATGTAGCAGATACACAGCAGAAAACCACCCCTGGACAACTCACGTTATTACCCTCTATGATTTGAGATTGCAAAATAAGCCATAATCATAAGTTATCTTAACATATCAGAATGGTGAGAAACTAATGAGCGAGGGATTCCTCGAGAGCCATGGTGCGCTTGTCAGGAAGGGTGGGCCACAGTGAGTACTGATCTCCTCCCCATCCCTCGAGACCTCGGCCCCACGGGAGACCTCATTGCATTTCTCGGGTGAGGCTTCTCGTGCATACCGAGATTTGATTTGTTTAGTTTTTATTTTGTTTTGTTTCTATACGCAGGACGCAAAAATTGGGCAGGCTCCCTCCTCTAATTTGTTCTCATGGTTAAAGTGGCTATGACTCCGCTGTTCTGGAAAGGAGAGTATGGTGGCTTGGGTTGGGTGGGAGGGCTGACGTCCGCGTCCGAGCGCTCTGACCTCCTTCTTTCCCTTCCTTGGCTTACACCAGTCTTTAGACTTCTGGATATCTTCCTCCTCAGAGGCCCCCCCTCTGCTCCGTTACACCTTGACCTCCCTTGATTAGTCCTAACATAGAACTAAAAATGTAGTTCAGAGCTATAGTCCCTGCTGTCCTTCACAGAGCCAGATGACTGTTCAAGAAGAACCTGTTGGATTTTGGTTTTTGTTGTTGGGTTTTTTTCCCCATCCTCTCTATATAATTAGTCAACAGCGTTTATTCATTCCATTATTAGTTTTTGGAACTCAACTGATTTCTTGTCAAATTGGTCAGTGGTTCTTGGTAAGAAGAGTATATATTGTCCACCTTGGATGGGTTGACTTACTCCTCCCAGGGGACAGTACTAGGTGCTCGGGACATCATAAGACATTGCTAATAATGTAGGCCGTGATGTTGTCACACCCCACCTACCCCGCCCCGGGGGGACCGCATGGGTATTTTCACGAGATGTGGATGAGAGGGCGTTGGGACACAGTGGCTGGTGGGGCAGTCCATATTCCTTCAGAGGGAAACTCCACATATCTCTTTCTGTTTGTGTTCCTGAGCAGGCCTCTCCGACCTAACTTTTTTTATAGGATTTCTGCCAAATTCAACTTGTTGGAAGGAGTGGTTTACTATTCTCAGCATAAATGTTAACAAATTGTGGCGTGAAGCTACACTTTTCATGACATTTGCCAAGAACATGTTTCTCCCATGAAGTCTGTCTCCACCCATGAAGGCCTCCAGGGAAAAGCCATTTCATTTCTGGAAACAATTTAGCATCAAACGTGGGGCTGCCACTGGTATCTCTTCGTTCAGCTAGTTATTTTCTTCTTTCTAATAACACGAATCCATTATTATTCTCATTTAAGGGCAAAATGAATTCTCGAGCGGTATCTGACCATTTCCAACTAAAAATATAATTCTGTCTGAGCCAAATTTTATGTCAATAAATGAAGTTCACTGAGTTAACAATTAAAAGACACAAAGCAGGGAGGGGAGGTATGTAACTGGATTAGGTTCAAGGCCTTTTTAAACTAGTCTGTGTTCATATGGCTGAGTGAAAATGTACTGGGGGAAATATATAAGGTCCAGGGCAATTACTGAATTGTGCGTATAGTGGAAAGGAAAAATCCTTTTGAGAATAAATGTATTTTAAAAGAATCAGCTATTCTAAGCCTTTTTACTTGCTGTTTCTTATAGAACAGAGGTTTAGGCTACGAGATTTAAGAAAACACAAATTTTACATCATTTTTTTCCTTTGGAAGAATTTCCTAAGAAATGCAAGTAGATAACCACACTCCTTCCTCCTCCCCCTTCTTCACTTTTATCTAGTTCCTTATTCTCCCACTACTCGAGTTTATTCCACGTCACAGAATAAAATAGGGTAGTTAACCTAGGAGTTCCTGCTGACAGTTTGGAATTCAGCTGTTTTCTTTAAAACACAAAGGTGGGATCTTGTGAACAGTAACTGGGAAATATATTGATAATAGACAAAACGGAACCTTATTATCATTCCTTAGTCTCAGGATATAGATTCTCACCCTTGTACACAGATTTCTAATGATTTGCTTCCCAGGATCAAGTGCTGTTATCACTCAGTTATGAGTCTTCTGGGACTTGAATCTGGAGTCATGATTTTGCAATAGCATCAGTCCCTGCACTCAGCTTACGGTTCCCAGATTGTATATCTTAGTGGATACATCAAGGATGAGAAGCTCATCTCTCTGCGCACAGACGGTTTTTCCCACCTCAGTCCTGTTTGGAATGTCTGTATTCACAGCAAGATGGTGTTGCTCTCCATCCCTATTTACTTCCTACACTAGTATCCACAGCCAAGAAGTTCTAAAGGACAGCATTCTTCGAGTTATTTATAAAAACAGCGTAGCGTTCCCTGAAAGCGCCACCCAACCCCTTGCTTATTATTTTGATGCTCTTCTTTTTCATAGCCTTGAAAAAAGGCTGTCTACTTTGAGGCTCCTGCTGGAAATGAAACAAGTCTTCTGGACTGGCCCCCCTCCTGCCCATGCCTTTCCTTCGGGCTTCCTGAGGCTGATGTCATCTGGACACATGGAAACTTATTGTTCCAGTGAGACTCTCTGAAGTGTCCTTTGTTGGGATGCCCGGGCCCACGGTTCACCAGCCAAGGAGATTGGGTGGTGATGGCACGCTGCGGTCGGACCCGCTTCCCGGGAGGAACCGGGTCACACAGAAGTATCTCTGCGGGACGCTGGCGCTCAGGACCCACATGCATGGCGCTCAGCCACTGGGGTTTTGTTGTTGTTGTTGTTTGGTTCCATTCCCATAAATGTGACACGAACCAATATTATAACAAATAGCATTTTTTCCCTCCCTCGACCACCACCCCGCACCCCGCATGCCAGCTTGCCACATGCTGGCTGAGCTGGCTGAATGTTCTAAAGCTCAGAGGACAAAAAGCATCTGTGTGGTACACACATAGCTCAGCTCCCTGCCCCAGACTTACTACACACTTGCCCGGTAGGTGCTGTGCTGCCTTAGGGATGCTTCTGCTATTTACGTTGTTAGCGTGGTTTTTTTCTTTTTTTCTTTTTTTGAAAGAGGTAATCTGTTTCTTAGAAAATTCTTCTTGGGTTGAGAAAGATCATTGTCTGAGACTTGCCTTTTAGCAGAGGCCACAAGAAAGAGAAGAGCCTGAAGATTTTCAGTGTAAGAACTGCAAGTGGAAATGTTTTCTTCCTTCCGGTGTATTACACGAGAAGTAGCCACAGACCTTGAGGGACAGGGGCTCGTGTCCCTTCCGTGAGGTTCAAAGAGGCTGAGCGGCCTACAGAGATTGAAAGTTCCCCCACTTAACCCATAGCTCAGAACACCCCAACGACACAATGATAGCAAAATCTGTAAGTGTAAAGTGATTTTCATTGTTTCTCATAATGATTTTTTTTTTGTTTTTATTCTTTCAACTGGAAATTATTCCCATTGAAAATTTTCAATCATTACGCATAAAAAGATGTTTAGCAAGGACCGTTTGGCACTTGGAAGCTGTGAAAATCTCCTTGCGCTCTCAAAACATCTGTAACCCCCAGTGGAGTTTTGGCTTTCGCTCCTCTACTCGCCTTCCAGTAAAAACACAGGAGAATGGCAGTTTCCCATCGACGCTGCCGCGCGAAGCCATAATCTTGGGAAGAAATGAGTAAACACATCACTGAACAGCAGCATGAAAGGAGAGGCACAATTGCTTGGTTGTTTCAGTAAAATAACACAGGGAATTAGTTGACTGTGTTCGTGTAGATTTGGGTTACGCACTTCTCATACAAACACACACACACACACCACAAACGGGCACACTGACAAATATCTTTAAGAATAAAATTATTATCTCTGTTTTTATAGAGGAAAAATGTTAGACTCAAAGAAGGGAATAGCTTCTCCAAGGTCATGTCGATTTATACAAATACCTCTTTATGTTCTATCGGGATAGCCTGATACAGTGTCTGTCGACGGGGAGAACAGAGCGAGGACAGAACTCACATGTTTCATACCGCACGAGACGGCTGACAGTCTGTCCTACTGGCGACACAATGACTATTAAGCTTCCATTCTTTATGATTTACCAATCAGTGAATTAGATAAAAACAAATCAATGTAATAAAGCCTGTCATAGGCAAATACAGTTTTTCTAGATATTTTAATGTAACCGCATATTAATTTTACAATTTAAAAATATTTTAAAATACAGCTGGTTGTTAGGTAATGAATAATAATTTTACACCTATTACATAATAAGGTGTTTCTGAAGTGAACCCTAAATGTAGAAAACCCTCACTTTACTGTACAGTGAAGGTGAGGCTGTCTCTTGTTAACCTTGTACAAGAATGAGGAAGAAAAGGATTAAAAGTGGTCAGTTTGCAGGTTAATTGCGTACGTTTGATATCCTTTCAATAATCTGTCTGAACAAGAATGAATATTGATGTTTCTTCAGATGGTTTTGCATGCCACGGCCAAAGCCAATTAATGCTTTAGAACTTCAACAAACAACGAAAGTGTTTGCAGGGGCGCCTGGGTGGCACAGCGGTTGGGCGTCTGCCTTCGGCTCAGGACGTGACNCTGTCTCTTGTTAACCTTGTACAAGAATGAGGAAGAAAAGGATTAAAAGTGGTCAGTTTGCAGGTTAATTGCATATGTTTGATACCCTTTCAATAATCTGTCTGAACAAGAATGAATATTGATGTTTCTTCAGATGGTTTTGCATGCCACGGTCAAAGCCAATTAATGCTTTAGAACTTCAACAAACAACGAAAGTGTTTGCAAACACTATTGCAAGAGAAAACTGTGTATGTCTCAGACTCTGTTTATGCCAACAGATTCAATTATTA
The DNA here is from genome assembly GCF_002007445.2 of Ailuropoda melanoleuca. NCBI lineage: Eukaryota > Metazoa > Chordata > Mammalia > Carnivora > Ursidae > Ailuropoda > Ailuropoda melanoleuca. The sequence goes on along the minus strand of NC_048232.1, from coordinate 3,933,582 downwards.
AAAAGGGGAATGCTTAACGGACATTCAAAATATGCACTAGGGTGACGTTGGGAATCCATAATGAAGCAAATCGGAGGGGCAAGTCATGAAAGGACCATCCGTCGTTGGGATTTGGTCTGGGATTGCCTGGGAGCTGGGACCTGTGTGGCACGAAGCACATTCCTCTTAAGTCCCCAACAGCTTTTCAGACAATTCTTTTCCTCATATTCTTTCTCTCCTGACCACTCTCCTGCAACCTGCTTCTTTTGCTCAGGAAAATGATCCAGGGATCTAGTCCAACTTAGAGTGGAGACCAAGAGAGGAGACACACATTCACTAAAGACTCCCTTTATAACAGGCATTTTGTATATATTTTCCCATTTAGCAAAAAACCAGATCTATAATAATGGCCCAGCCAAGGCTGATGTCATTTAAGTAAGTATTACAGAAAACCTTTGAAACATATTCTGTTTTTTTCTCCAGTGCTTCACCTCTTTCCACCGCTTCACCCAATCTGACATTAATAATTTAATACAGGATTGTTTAGGACCACATGGAGAGAACAGTATTTAACCAGAGACAAGCCATTGTTCAGAATGAAAGTTCAGTCTTTGGGACAACAATCTGTTTTGGGAGAACTTCTTGGATGGTCAGACATTTCAAAGCCTTTTTCATACAAATCTTTTGACAGCTGTTTCCCTTTATATGCCATCATTCTCAAAATATATGTGCCCTGGAAACTCCTTTATATTCTTTAAATTTATAGAGGACCTCAAAGAGGTTTTGTTAGTATGAGCTGTATCTATCAATATGTACTGTTTTAGAAATTAAAACAGAATATTAAAAAATATATTTATGTCATATAAAAATTGCCATAATAAACTCATTGCAGGTTAACATAACTCACATTTTAGTATAACTGTTTTCTAAAATACAAAAGAAACGTGCTGAGAAGAGTGGCACTATGTCATGTTTGCAGATTTCTTGAGTGAGAGCAGGTAGCTGGATTTTCAGATCGGCTTCAGCATTCCACCTGTTGAATACGTTGTTTTTGTTGAAGTGTATGAAGAAAATTCTGTCCCTGGAAACATGCAGTTGGAAATGCAAGAAATATCTTAATAACGAATCCATATATTTGTAAATATTTTTCTTTAATAATACACCAAAATTCTACAAGTGGTCATTTCTTAGACATTGGCTCTGATGTGGAAACCAAAACCATATTGATGAACTTCTCACATTCTTTGACACGAAAACCCACCGGACCTTGATTGTGTGATAGCCTGCATTGCTCATTTATAAAATATTGGCCCACTAGCTTATAAGGATCTTCCCAATGATGAAATAATTTTGTCTGCTAGTCATTCTCTGAGTGAAAGTGGTGTCTCCTGGGAAGAGTGGCCACAGAGCTGACCACTCAGTTACACGGGTGTCTTTTCTCAAGACATCCATTGTATTTTGGCACAGCAGGAGTGCTTTATACGCATTTCCGAATTTTTATGCCCAGATAATGAAAAGACATACTTAAGAATGAAGGTTGAGTTAACTTAATATT
>NC_048232.1:3921884-3931726 GCF_002007445.2 Ailuropoda melanoleuca | reverse complement strand
TAAAAATTGCCATAATAAACTCATTGCAGGTTAACATAACTCACATTTTAGTATAACTGTTTTCTAAAATACAAAAGAAACGTGCTGAGAAGAGTGGCACTATGTCATGTTTGCAGATTTCTTGAGTGAGAGCAGGTAGCTGGATTTTCAGATCGGCTTCAGCATTCCACCTGTTGAATACGTTGTTTTTGTTGAAGTGTATGAAGAAAATTCTGTCCCTGGAAACATGCAGTTGGAAATGCAAGAAATATCTTAATAACGAATCCATATATTTGTAAATATTTTTCTTTAATAATACACCAAAATTCTACAAGTGGTCATTTCTTAGACATTGGCTCTGATGTGGAAACCAAAACCATATTGATGAACTTCTCACATTCTTTGACACGAAAACCCACCGGACCTTGATTGTGTGATAGCCTGCATTGCTCATTTATAAAATATTGGCCCACTAGCTTATAAGGATCTTCCCAATGATGAAATAATTTTGTCTGCTAGTCATTCTCTGAGTGAAAGTGGTGTCTCCTGGGAAGAGTGGCCACAGAGCTGACCACTCAGTTACACGGGTGTCTTTTCTCAAGACATCCATTGTATTTTGGCACAGCAGGAGTGCTTTATACGCATTTCCGAATTTTTATGCCCAGATAATGAAAAGACATACTTAAGAATGAAGGTTGAGTTAACTTAATATTTTGTTCTGATTTGTCAGAGGCATTCTTTTTTTTTTTTTAAAGATTTTATTTATTTATTCGACAGAGATAGAGACAGCCAGAGAGAGAGAGAGAACACAGGCAGGGGGAGTGGGAGAGGAAGAAGCAGGCTCCCAGCGGAGAAGCCTGATGTGGGGCTCGATCCCAGAACCCTGGGATCACACCCTGAGCCGAAGGCAGATGCTTAACGACTGCACCACCCAGGCACTCCTCATCAGAAGGCTTTTTCTTCTTCTGTGAGTATACCAATGGATAATACAGTGACCACCAATAGAACTTCATGCACTGTCTTGATTTTATTCCCCATTGCCTTTGAATTTTAGTGAAACTTTGTAAAAACACTGGCAGGTGCTCAATGTCTGTGTGTGTGTTTTAATGAAAGAATGAATACAAAATACTTATGTGTGCTCCTCACCCAATTATCTCACAGAGTTACTATGTTATCTCAAGAAAAGAAATATTTATCAATGGCAAAAAAGGACACCAATGTAAAATACTTGAAAGTTGTCATGTCTAGTCCATTCAAGTTCCTTTCAGTAATATTCAGGAAGCATCTGGGGTCAAAGATATCATTTTTAATGTCTTTCATTTACTTTATATGTGTCCCATTACCCACCCCTTACTTCTGCTCTTGCCCGTGTGGAAGTACTGGTCCCACTTATTCCATGATTTGTTTTGAGGATTGAATGAATGTGGAGCCACAAAGGCACTCTTGCAACATAACTATGGATCCATTTATTGAATGAGAAATATTGTATGATCTTAGACAACAGTAATAATGAAGAATAATGTTCAAACTATGAGGTTGGGGAAAAGGACTCATAAAAGATAAGGCATTTGAACTTTTTGAGCATTAACAAATGATACTAGCAAAGTCAAAGACGTGTGATCACGTGGACTGCTGAGTGGCAACGTGGGATCTAGATTTTAGGAGTGGTTACACCTAGGCGGTGTAGGCAAGGGAAGACTTCAGTTTATGCAACTGAGACAGATCTAGGAAAATAGTCATGGAGCAATGATAATATGATCCAATGTGTTTTTCATGATGCTTCCTTTCACGGTAGTGTGGGTAACAGATGAAAGACATTTGGCAAGAGGCAATAAAGAAAATATATTCCATACATGAAAGGATGGAGAGGTGAGTAAATGAGAAGAAATTAATGTATTTTAACTTCGGCAGAAAATTATTATTGTAGACCACCGAAAAATAGAAACACTATGGTAATAGCCTTTCTAGATGATATGATAACTGATACCTTTATGGTGTTTGACTTAGGGGACTGCACTCCACACATCTGGGCATGGGTCCGATGGGGGTTTTTGGTAGGCTGGAAGAAGAAACCGAACTAGCAGTTCCTAGGCACAGACGACAGGCGCTCCCAGGAGACAAATGGTCTGGAAATCCTGGGTCGTTTCCAGCAAACACCTTCATTTACTCACTAGCAAGTGACAAGTGCATTCCATCCCTGTTCTAAACCCCTGCAAATAACAGCAACAATAATCTCAAGATGCGAGGCTTCACACTGTGGGACCTGAATCCAGGCTTGTTTGCCCACCGTGTTCCCTCCCTGGATGGAGAGCGCNATGCTTCCTTTCACGGTAGTGTGGGTAACAGACGAAAGACATTTGGCAAGAGGCAATAAAGAAAATATATTCCATACATGAAAGGATGGAGAGGTGAGTAAATGAGAAGAAATTAATGTATTTTAACTTCGGCAGAAAATTATTATTGTAGACCACCGAAAAATAGAAACACTATGGTAATAGCCTTTCTAGATGATATGATAACTGATACCTTTATGGTGTTTGACTTAGGGGACTGCACTCCACACATCTGGGCATGGCTCCGATGGGGGTTTTTGGTAGGCTGGAAGAAGAAACCGAACTAGCAGTTCCTAGGCACAGACGACAGGCGCTCCCAGGAGACAAATGGTCTGGAAATCCTGGGTCGTTTCCAGCAAACACCTTCATTTACTCACTAGCAAGTGACAAGTGCATTCCATCCCTGTTCTAAACCCCTGCAAATAACAGCAACAATAATCTCAAGATGCGAGGCTTCACACTGTGGGACCTGAATCCAGGCTTGTTTGCCCACCGTGTTCCCTCCCTGGATGGAGAGCGCTCCTGATTAGCGTAACACTCCACAGCATGTCTTCAGCTTCAGATCACTGTCAGGTTCAGAATAATCATAGCAGCTATTTTTAAAATGCTGTAATTAAAAATAGTCTTGCAGTAGGACTGCTGATTGTCCTAATGCCTCTCCCTTTTAGACATTCATCAATATTGCTGTTTAGATTACATACATAGTGCATTTATGATTTAAATATCATATTTCAAAATTGATTTAAATATTTAATTTAAAATATCTCATATTTGTTATTTTGTAGGCGTTAGGCACTGGTCTGAAGACTTTAAAGCCATTGTCTTATATGACGTTCACACAAACCCTAGGAAAGACAGAACACGGAGTAGGTGCTGAAGCTGGAACTCTACTCAGGTTTCTGATTCCAACAACCATGTGTGCCCTTCTAGAAAGACTATTTCTACTACATATAACTAGGCACGTGTGCAAAATGCAGGTGACGTAATGTCTAAAGCTGAAGAACATGGCATACATATTTTCGCATTCTTTTAGATAAAGTGAAATAATTACATTTATTCACTGAGTTAGATCGGTATCATTCATAATAGAAAGAGACCATATTTAGACAGTTGTTGAGGACCCACTATGTGCCAGGCACTGTGGAAGTGACTTTGCCTGGTTCATCTCACTTAATACAGGCACAGTAGACACCTTTGTCAATGTTTTCTGAATGGGAAAATCTACACTCAAGCGCTCACAGCAGATCCAGGATTTGAACACAGATACTTTGACGCCAAGTCTCTGTCATGTCAATGATAGTAGTATAAGCCATTTTAGGAACTGGGTTTATTTCTGGAACCATCTTCATCATCCTTAAAAAGTGCAACCAGTAGGGTTGGCTGTACACATTATCAGAAATAAATACTCATTTCCTAAGTGTAAAAGAGCAATCAATAAGAAAGCCAACCGGGAAGATCCAAAGCCTCCACAAGGTGAGGGCACATGGGACGTACTAGGGATTCTCTTCTGAATTTGCCCAGTTGGCCTTTGCCAACTTGGCGCAAATGATCCATGTTCTTTGTGGGTAAAAGGGAAAGAAGGAGAGATTTAACAGGTAAGTCAATGATCACCATATCTCTGGAGTAAGCAATCCTCACAATAACCCTCTGAAGTAGAAAAAATAATTCTGTCCAATTTACAGTGGGGGAAAATTAAACAAGTTAAGATCGGAAACTCACTGGGCACCCCGTGGATGAGGAAGTCACTCACAATCGTGATCAGGCCTCAAACTGTACATCTTGATTTTGCTCAAGACAAGCTTTACATTTTATTTGCCAGAACATAAGAAGTTATTGTTAAATATTTAAAACAAGGAAGTGAAGTACACTGAGGTTTTCAGGAAGAAAACAAAGAGTGAGAAATAGAAATCTCCCCTCATTGTTTAAAATGAGTTGTGCTACTATTTATAGAACGGGGCCTCTAGTGCTCTCTGCTGGGGCATCTTCCTTTTCTCTAAAACGAATGGAGTGGTTGAGGGATTGGAGAAAATGCTGTCATACAAAAGATTCAGCCCCAGCTCTAAGTTTCCAAGAAAACTTAAAAAAAAATGTAGATGGTAGCATTGGCAGAAGAGCGCCAGGCCCGCTCATAGTGTCATTCGTTCTTCTGATGCATGTTTTTATACCATACATCAGTTCTTNATTGTATGATCTTAGACAACAGTAATAATGAAGAATAATGTTCAAACTATGAGGTTGGGGAAAAGGACTCATAAAAGATAAGGCATTTGAACTTTTTGAGCATTAACAAATGATACTAGCAAAGTCAAAGACGTGTGATCACGTGGACTGCTGAGTGGCAACGTGGGATCTAGATTTTAGGAGTGGTTACACCTAGGCGGTGTAGGCAAGGGAAGACTTCAGTTTATGCAACTGAGACAGATCTAGGAAAATAGTCATGGAGCAATGATAATATGATCCAATGTGTTTTTCATGATGCTTCCTTTCACGGTAGTGTGGGTAACAGATGAAAGACATTTGGCAAGAGGCAATAAAGAAAATATATTCCATACATGAAAGGATGGAGAGGTGAGTAAATGAGAAGAAATTAATGTATTTTAACTTCGGCAGAAAATTATTATTGTAGACCACCGAAAAATAGAAACACTATGGTAATAGCCTTTCTAGATGATATGATAACTGATACCTTTATGGTGTTTGACTTAGGGGACTGCACTCCACACATCTGGGCGTGGCTCCGATGGGGGTTTTTGGTAGGCTGGAAGAAGAAACCGAACTAGCAGTTCCTAGGCACAGACGACAGGCGCTCCCAGGAGACAAATGGTCTGGAAATCCTGGGTCGTTTCCAGCAAACACCTTCATTTACTCACTAGCAAGTGACAAGTGCATTCCATCCCTGTTCTAAACCCCTGCAAATAACAGCAACAATAATCTCAAGATGCGAGGCTTCACACTGTGGGACCTGAATCCAGGCTTGTTTGCCCACCGTGTTCCCTCCCTGGATGGAGAGCGCTCCTGATTAGCGTAACACTCCACAGCATGTCTTCAGCTTCAGATCACTGTCAGGTTCAGAATAATCATAGCAGCTATTTTTAAAATGCTGTAATTAAAAATAGTCTTGCAGTAGGACTGCTGATTGTCCTAATGCCTCTCCCTTTTAGACATTCATCAATATTGCTGTTTAGATTACATACATAGTGCATTTATGATTTAAATATCATATTTCAAAATTGATTTAAATATTTAATTTAAAATATCTCATATTTGTTATTTTGTAGGCGTTAGGCACTGGTCTGAAGACTTTAAAGCCATTGTCTTATATGACGTTCACACAAACCCTAGGAAAGACAGAACACGGAGTAGGTGCTGAAGCTGGAACTCTACTCAGGTTTCTGATTCCAACAACCATGTGTGCCCTTCTAGAAAGACTATTTCTACTACATATAACTAGGCACGTGTGCAAAATGCAGGTGACGTCATGTCTAAAGCTCAAGAACATGGCATACATATTTTCACATTCTTTTAAATAAAGTGAAATAATTACATTTATTCACAATGTCTAAAGCTGAAGAACATGGCATACATATTTTCGCATTCTTTTAGATAAAGTGAAATAATTACATTTATTCACTGAGTTAGATCGGTATCATTCATAATAGAAAGAGACCATATTTAGACAGTTGTTGAGGACCCACTATGTGCCAGGCACTGTGGAAGTGACTTTGCCTGGTTCATCTCACTTAATACAGGCACAGTAGACACCTTTGTCAATGTTTTCTGAATGGGAAAATCTACACTCAAGCGCTCACAGCAGATCCAGGATTTGAACACAGATACTTTGACGCCAAGTCTCTGTCATGTCAATGATAGTAGTATAAGCCATTTTAGGAACTGGGTTTATTTCTGGAACCATCTTCATCATCCTTAAAAAGTGCAACCAGTAGGGTTGGCTGTACACATTATCAGAAATAAATACTCATTTCCTAAATGTAAAAGAGCAATCAATAAGAAAGCCAACCGGGAAGATCCAAAGCCTCCACAAGGTGAGGGCACATGGGACGTAGTAGGGATTCTCTTCTGAATTTGCCCAGTTGGCCTTTGCCAACTTGGCGCAAATGATCCATGTTCTTTGTGGGTAAAAGGGAAAGAAGGAGAGATTTAACAGGTAAGTCAATGATCACCATATCTCTGGAGTAAGCAATCCTCACAATAACCCTCTGAAGTAGAAAAAATAATTCTGTCCAATTTACAGTGGGGGAAAATTAAACAAGTTAAGATCGGAAACTCACTGGGCACCCCGTGGATGAGGAAGTCACTCACAATCGTGATCAGGCCTCAAACTGTACATCTTGATTTTGCTCAAGACAAGCTTTACATTTTATTTGCCAGAACATAAGAAGTTATTGTTAAATATTTAAAACAAGGAAGTGAAGTACACTGAGGTTTTCAGGAAGAAAACAAAGAGTGAGAAATAGAAATCTCCCCTCATTGTTTAAAATGAGTTGTGCTACTATTTATAGAACGGGGCCTCTAGTGCTCTCTGCTGGGGCATCTTCCTTTTCTCTAAAACGAATGGAGTGGTTGAGGGATTGGAGAAAATGCTGTCATACAAAAGATTCAGCCCCAGCTCTAAGTTTCCAAGAAAACTTAAAAAAAAATGTAGATGGTAGCATTGGCAGAAGAGCGCCAGGCCCGCTCATAGTGTCATTCGTTCTTCTGATGCATGTTTTTATACCATACATCAGTTCTTTGTTAACAGTGCCCTGAATTCCAAGTAGATTAGAGAAGTACATTATATACAGTTTTGTTTCATATACTCAATACATTATTTATACTTCTATTTTCAGAACATACACTATTTGCATTTTGCTACATTCTTTCATTTACACTAAAAATGCTTGTGGACTCAAGTGTACTCTCAGACAACAAGGAGGCTTGTTCACGCTACTCCATTCTGGACGTCTGCACAGAAATCTCCTCTTACCTTGTGTTAATTAAGAAACATGTACTGTGTCTCTCAACACTTGGGTTTTCAAGACCAGGGATTTTTTTTAAAAGATTTTATTTATTTGAAAGAGAGAGCATGCGTGTGAGACACAGGGCGTGGTGGGGGTTGGGGGAGGTTCAGAAGGAGAGGGAGAAGCAGACTTCCCTGCTGAGCAAGGAGCCCGATGTGAGACTCGATCCCAGGACCCAGGGATCACGACCTGAGCCAAAGGCAGACATTTAACTGAGTCACCCAGGTGCCCCAACACCATGGATTTTTAAAAATCCTTGTGCAATCCTGTGCCGTCTGCAGCTCACCATAAAGTCCACACCAAGGACAGTGGTTTTAAGGAGTCACAGGAGAACAGAACTAAATTTTAGTAATTTAGTTCCCCATTAATTGCACACTTATTCATTCCACAGGTGGTGGTAAGTACGAGAATCAAGAGACAGAGTTAATAAGGAAGCAGATCAGATCTTCATTCCCCATAGAACCTTATAACCCGTCAATGAAAACAAGCTTCCTAACTGCTAACTACACATTTACTTGCTTATAACTTCTGTGAGTTTTCTAGGAAGATGAAGGTGTCCTTCATGAGCGTATGACAGGGAGCGTGGGGAAGTTGCTGATTGAGTCACAAATGTGACCATTGATCTGAGATCTGAAATACTAGTAGCTGTAAAAACATGGAAGAATTTGAGGGTTGTGTTCTGGATTGGATAAATACAGTCCTGTATGAGGGCTGTAAATGCTGGTGATTATACAATGTTTTCAAAGCAAAGAGAAGAAATATAGTTTGGGGGTCTGCTAGGAACTGAACGTCCATCTCCCCTTAAATTCATATGTGGAAGCCTAACCCCCAGTGGGATGGTATTTGGAGGTGGGGCCTCTAGGAGGTATGAAGTCATGAGGGTGAGGCCCCCATGAATTGATTAGTGCCCTTATAAAAGAGTCCCCAAGGACCTCCCTCGCCCCTTCCCCATGTGAGGACACAGCGAGGAGATGTGGTCTGTGAACCAGGAAGAAGGTCCTTACCAGCCACTGTACCTGTTGGTGACTTGGTCTTGGACTTGCAGGCTCCAGAAGTGTGAGAAACAGATCTCTGTTATTCATAAACCCACAGTCTAAGGTCCTTTGTTGTAACAGCTGAAATAGACTGAAACAAAGGTCAAAACCACAGAGAGGAACACCCAGAGGTAGGTTAGGTTAGGCAGCCAGAACTCTAGTTATGCTTTTTTTTTTTTTTTTGTCTTTATCTAGCAAGAAGTGAGTACTTATTGCGTTTTCTTAGCTAGAAAGGGACATGGTTTGATTTTTGTTTTTTAAAGCTCACTGGTTATAATTGGAGAATGGATTAGTGCAAGGCAAGAGTGAATGTAAGGATATATGTTAGAAAGCAGGTGAGAGACGCCTGGGTGGCTCAGTCAGTTAGGCATCTGCATTGGCTCAGGTCATGATCCTGGGGTCCTGGGATCCAGTCCCACGTTGGGCTCCTTGCTCTGCAGGGAGCCTGCTTCTCTCTCTGCCTGCCGCTCCCCCTGCTGTGCTCTCTCTCACTCTGTCACATAAATAAGCAAAATGTTAAAAAAAAAAAAAAAAAAAGAAAAGAAAAGAAAGAGAAAAAGAAAGAAAACAATTGAGGAGGTGCAGCTGAGAGAGATGGCTTGAGTGACGGTGGGCATATTTGGAAATTACGGATGAGGTGATGCTGACAAGCTTGGTGGGCATATATGCTGGGTGGGGGTGAGCATGTGGGACTTGCAGGGATGACTTCCAGGTATGTGGATTGTTGAATGAGAATTGGGTGAATCCTGGTGCCAATCACTAGAGAAAAACTGGGGGGAGGGGGATTAATTCAAGAGAAGTGTAAGGGAGAACTAATGAATGACCTATGGATGACTGTGACATACTAACGAAAATGTATCAGGTGAAATGAGTCCACATCAGTGGAATTAGAGTACTTGATAGGACGTTTTCAAGAATAATAAACTACAATTAAACTTGAGTGTCAACCAAATATGAGGATACTTCGTAGATCCATAACCTCATATCAATGAAACATTTATGCCAATGTTGTTAATAAAAGACAAAAGGAAGCTTAGGGTTAAGTCCAATAATTTAAAAATATTCCTTCTTCATTAAATGAGCCTGAATGGTCATATTAGTTGGTTTTAAGCAACATTCATAATGCAAATTACTCTTTTTAAATAAAAGACAATAATGTGTCAATTTCATAAATTGTCATTTGATGGAGTGAAATTCTGTTATGGGGATTTCCCCCGGAAAGATATGTTGACATCCTAAGTCTCTGTAATTCATTTTCCTCCTTTGGAAGTCACATCTGAAGGTTTCAGAGCACAGAATGATCGAATGAAGATCGAGCCATCAATTTAATTCAAACAATTGCCCTTCTAAAGAAAAATAACACTGATAAGGAAGGGAGTCATAGCAATTCAATAAAACACTCAAACATTTTTGAGAGAATCAGTGCCATTTTAACAAGACTGTCTTTTTCACTTAGGAAGTAGAAAATTCACATTTTT
>NC_048232.1:3885200-3920759 GCF_002007445.2 Ailuropoda melanoleuca | reverse complement strand
GGAGAAGCCTGATGTGGGGCTCGATCCCAGAACGCCGGGATCACACCCTGAGCCGAAGGCAGATGCTTAACGACTGCACCACCCAGGCACTCCTCATCAGAAGGCTTTTTCTTCTTCTGTGAGTATACCAATGGATAATACAGTGACCACCAATAGAACTTCATGCACTGTCTTGATTTTATTCCCCATTGCCTTTGAATTTTAGTGAAACTTTGTAAAAACACTGGCAGGTGCTCAATGTCTGTGTGTGTGTTTTAATGAAAGAATGAATACAAAATACTTATGTGTGCTCCTCACCCAATTATCTCACAGAGTTACTATGTTATCTCAAGAAAAGAAATATTTATCAATGGCAAAAAAGGACACCAATGTAAAATACTTGAAAGTTGTCATGTCTAGTCCATTCAAGTTCCTTTCAGTAATATTCAGGAAGCATCTGGGGTCAAAGGTATCATTTTTAATGTCTTTCATTTACTTTATATGTGTCCCATTACCCACCCCTTACTTCTGCTCTTGCCCGTGTGGAAGTACTGGTCCCACTTATTCCATGATTTGTTTTGAGGATTGAATGAATGTGGAGCCACAAAGGCACTCTTGCAACATAACTATGGATCCATTTATTGAATGAGAAATATTGTATGATCTTAGACAACAGTAATAATGAAGAATAATGTTCAAACTATGAGGTTGGGGAAAAGGACTCATAAAAGATAAGGCATTTGAACTTTTTGAGCATTAACAAATGATACTAGCAAAGTCAAAGACGTGTGATCACGTGGACTGCTGAGTGGCAACATGGGATCTAGATTTTAGGAGTGGTTACACCTAGGCGGTGTAGGCAAGGGAAGACTTCAGCTTATGCAACTGAGACAGATCTAGGAAAATAGTCATGGAGCAATGATAATATGATCCAATGTGTTTTTCATGATGCTTCCTTTCACGGTAGTGTGGGTAACAGACGAAAGACATTTGGCAAGAGGCAATAAAGAAAATATATTCCATACATGAAAGGATGGAGAGGTGAGTAAATGAGAAGAAATTAATGTATTTTAACTTCGGCAGAAAATTATTATTGTAGACCACCGAAAAATAGAAACACTATGGTAATAGCCTTTCTAGATGATATGATAACTGATACCTTTATGGTGTTTGACTTAGGGGACTGCACTCCACACATCTGGGCATGGGTCCGATGGGGGTTTTTGGTAGGCTGGAAGAAGAAACCGAACTAGCAGTTCCTAGGCACAGACGACAGGCGCTCCCAGGAGACAAATGGTCTGGAAATCCTGGGTCATTTCCAGCAAACACCTTCATTTACTCACTAGCAAGTGACAAGTGCATTCCATCCCTGTTCTAAACCCCTGCAAATAACAGCAACAATAATCTCAAGATGCGAGGCTTCACACTGTGGGACCTGAATCCAGGCTTGTTTGCCCACCGTGTTCCCTCCCTGGATGGAGAGCGCTCCTGATTAGCGTAACACTCCACAGCATGTCTTCAGCTTCAGATCACTGTCAGGTTCAGAATAATCATAGCAGCTATTTTTAAAATGCTGTAATTAAAAATAGTCTTGCAGTAGGACTGCTGATTGTCCTAATGCCTCTCCCTTTTAGACATTCATCAATATTGCTGTTTAGATTACATACATAGTGCATTTATGATTTAAATATCATATTTCAATATTGATTTAAATATTTAATTTAAAATATCTCATATTTGTTATTTTGTAGGCGTTAGGCACTGGTCTGAAGACTTTAAAGCCATTGTCTTATATGACGTTCACACAAACCCTAGGAAAGACAGAACACGGAGTAGGTGCTGAAGCTGGAACTCTACTCAGGTTTCTGATTCCAACAACCATGTGTGCCCTTCTAGAAAGACTATTTCTACTACATATAACTAGGCACGTGTGCAAAATGCAGGTGACGTAATGTCTAAAGCTGAAGAACATGGCATACATATTTTCGCATTCTTTTAGATAAAGTGAAATAATTACATTTATTCACTGAGTTAGATCGGTATCATTCATAATAGAAAGAGACCATATTTAGACAGTTGTTGAGGACCCGCTATGTGCCAGGCACTGTGGAAGTGACTTTGCCTGGTTCATCTCACTTAATACAGGCACAGTAGACGCCTTTGTCAATGTTTTCTGAATGGGAAAATCTACACTCAAGCGCTCACAGCAGATCCAGGATTTGAACACAGATACTTTGACGCCAAGTCTCTGTCATGTCAATGATAGTAGTATAAGCCATTTTAGGAACTGGGTTTATTTCTGGAACCATCTTCATCATCCTTAAAAAGTGCAACCAGTAGGGTTGGCTGTACACATTATCAGAAATAAATACTCATTTCCTAAGTGTAAAAGAGCAATCAATAAGAAAGCCAACCGGGAAGATCCAAAGCCTCCACAAGGTGAGGGCACATGGGACGTACTAGGGATTCTCTTCTGAATTTGCCCAGTTGGCCTTTGCCAACTTGGCGCAAATGATCCATGTTCTTTGTGGGTAAAAGGGAAAGAAGGAGAGATTTAACAGGTAAGTCAATGATCACCATATCTCTGGAGTAAGCAATCCTCACAATAACCCTCTGAAGTAGAAAAAATAATTCTGTCCAATTTACAGTGGGGGAAAATTAAACAAGTTAAGATCGGAAACTCACTGGGCACCCCGTGGATGAGGAAGTCACTCACAATCGTGATCAGGCCTCAAACTGTACATCTTGATTTTGCTCAAGACAAGCTTTACATTTTATTTGCCAGAACATAAGAAGTTATTGTTAAATATTTAAAACAAGGAAGTGAAGTACACTGAGGTTTTCGGGAAGAAAGCAAAGAGTGAGAAATAGAAATCTCCCCTCATTGTTTAAAATGAGTTGTGCTACTATTTATAGAATGGGGACTCTAGTGCTCTCTGCTGGGGCATCTTCCTTTTCTCTAAAACGAATGGAGTGGTTGAGGGATTGGAGAAAATGCTGTCATACAAAAGATTCAGCCCCAGCTCTAAGTTTCCAAGAAAATTTTAAAAAAAAATGTAGATGGTAGCATTGGCAGAAGAGCGCCAGGCCCGCTCATAGTGTCATTCGTTCTTCTGATGCATGTTTTTATACCATACATCAGTTCTTCATTAACAGTGCCCTGAATTCCAAGTAGATTAGAGAAGTACATTATATACAGTTTTGTTTCATATACTCAATACATTATTTATACTTCTATTTTCAGAACATACACTATTTGCATTTTGCTACATTCTTTCATTTACACTAAAAATGCTTGTGGACTCAAGTGTACTCTCAGACAACAAGGAGGCTTGTTCACGCTACTCCATTCTGGACGTCTGCACAGAAATCTCCTCTTACCTTGTGTTAATTAAGAAACATGTACTGTGTCTCTCAACACTTGGGTTTTCAAGACCAGGGATTTTTTTTAAAAGATTTTATTTATTTGAAAGAGAGAGCATGCGTGTGAGACACAGGGCGTGGTGGGGGTTGGGGGAGGTTCAGAAGGAGAGGGAGAAGCAGACTTCCCTGCTGAGCAAGGAGCCCGATGTGAGACTCGATCCCAGGACCCAGGGATCACGACCTGAGCCAAAGGCAGACATTTAACTGAGTCACCCAGGTGCCCCAACACCATGGATTTTTAAAAATCCTTGTGCAATCCTGTGCCGTCTGCAGCTCACCATAAAGTCCACACCAAGGACAGTGGTTTTAAGGAGTCACAGGAGAACAGAACTAAATTTTAGTAATTTAGTTCCCCATTAATTGCACACTTATTCATTCCACAGGTGGTGGTAAGTACGAGAATCAAGAGACAGAGTTAATAAGGAAGCAGATCAGATCTTCATTCCCCATAGAACCTTATAACCCGTCAATGAAAACAAGCTTCCTAACTGCTAACTACACATTTACTTGCTTATAACTTCTGTGAGTTTTCTAGGAAGATGAAGGTGTCCTTCATGAGCGTATGACAGGGAGCGTGGGGAAGTTGCTGATTGAGTCACAAATGTGACCATTGATCTGAGATCTGAAATACTAGTAGCTGTAAAAACATGGAAGAATTTGAGGGTTGTGTTCTGGATTGGATAAATACAGCCCTGTATGAGGGCTGTAAATGCTGGTGATTATACAATGTTTTCAAAGCAAAGAGAAGAAATATAGTTTGGGGGTCTGCTAGGAACTGAACGTCCATCTCCCCTTAAATTCATATGTGGAAGCCTAACCCCCAGTGGGATGGTATTTGGAGGTGGGGCCTCTAGGAGTTATGAGGTCATGAGGGTGAGGCCCCCATGAATTGATTAGTGCCCTTATAAAAGAGTCCCCAAGGACCTCCCTCGCCCCTTCCCCATGTGAGGACACAGCGAGGAGATGTGGTCTGTGAACCAGGAAGAAGGTCCTTACCAGCCACTGTACCTGTTGGTGACTTGGTCTTGGACTTGCAGGCTCCAGAAGTGTGAGAAACAGATCTCTGTTATTCATAAACCCACAGTCTAAGGTCCTTTGTTGTAACAGCTGAAATAGACTGAAACAAAGGTCAAAACCCCAGAGAGGAACCCCCAGAGGTAGGTTAGGTTAGGCAGCCAGAACTCTAGTTATGCTTTTTTTTTTTTTTTTGTCTTTATCTAGCAAGAAGTGAGTACTTATTGCGTTTTCTTAGCTAGAAAGGGACATGGTTTGATTTTTGTTTTTTAAAGCTCACTGGTTATAATTGGAGAATGGATTAGTGCAAGGCAAGAGTGAATGTAAGGATATATGTTAGAAAGCAGGTGAGAGACACCTGGGTGGCTCAGTCAGTTAGGCATCTGCATTGGCTCAGGTCATGATCCTGGGGTCCTGGGATCCAGTCCCACGTTGGGCTCCTTGCTCTGCAGGGAGCCTGCTTCTCTCTCTGCCTGCCACTCCCCCTGCTGTGCTCTCTCTCACTCTGTCACATAAATAAGCAAAATGTTAAAAAAAAAAAAAAGAAAGAAAAGAAAAGAAAGAGAAAAAGAAAGAAAACAATTGAGGAGGTGCAGCTGAGAGAGATGGCTTGAGTGACGGTGGGCATATTTGGAAATTACGGATGAGGTGATGCTGACAAGCTTGGTGGGCATATATGCTGGGTGGGGGTGAGCATGTGGGACTTGCAGGGATGACTTCCAGGTATGTGGATTGTTGAATGAGAATTGGGTGAATCCTGGTGCCAATCACTAGAGAAAAACTGGGGGGAGGGGGATTAATTCAAGAGAAGTGTAAGGGAGAACTAATGAATGACCTATGGATGACTGTGACATACTAACGAAAATGTATCAGGTGAAATGAGTCCACATCAGTGGAATTAGAGTACTTGATAGGACGTTTTCAAGAATAATAAACTACAATTAAACTTGAGTGTCAACCAAATATGAGGATACTTCGTAGATCCATAACCTCATATCAATGAAACATTTATGCCAATGTTGTTAATAAAAGACAAAAGGAAGCTTAGGATTAGGTCCAATAATTTAAAAATATTCCTTCTTCATTAAATGAGCCTGAATGGTCATATTAGTTGGTTTTAAGCAACATTCATAATGCAAATTACTCTTTTTAAATAAAAGACAATAATGTGTCAATTTCATAAATTGTCATTTGATGGAGTGAAATTCTGTTATGGGGATTTCCCCCGGAAAGATATGTTGACATCCTAAGTCTCTGTAATTCATTTTCCTCCTTTGGAAGTCACATCTGTAGGTTTCAGAGCACAGAATGATCGAATGAAGATCGAGCCATCAATTTAATTCAAACAATTGCCCTTCTAAAGAAAAATAACACTGATAAGGAAGGGAGTCATAGCAATTCAATAAAACACTCAAACATTTTTGAGAGAATCAGTGCCATTTTAACAAGACTGTCTTTTTCACTTAGGAAGTAGAAAATTCACATTTTTATTTTAAAGAGTACCTAAACTAAAGCTGGTCTTCGGAAGGATGATATTCTGTTTCTCCTTAAAATGCTCACACTTAAAACTATTAACTAAGCGTAATGAGCTGTTTAAATAGCCAACCGTTTCTCCTGAACTAAAGGCTAGTATATGAATGAAAAAAAATCATGAGAATTCTGTGTTCTGTCTCTAGAGGCATCAGACAGTGTGTTTTATATTAGGTGTTAAAGTGTTCCATTTAAAATGAACTAAATATAGCTATTACTAAAAAAGAAATTGGCGTTGGGCATATTTATTATCCAAATCATTCTCTAAACCAAATCACAGTTGTTTGTTGTGTTTTAGATTCCTAGCCGCCTGCATGAAACCATGCCCGGTTTTCCCAGCAGTAAGCTCTTTCTAGGAGGGAAGTGCGGTCTCTTTAACACGTCTCCATTTTAAATCTTCATTTATTATTTATCAAGTATCAAGTGTAAAATTTAGCAGGGCAACCTGAACCAAAACGTGCAATTCATTTACATGAAATAGATTCCTTTGCAACTTTATCCCTTCTGAGAAAACCGTAGGAAGCAAAAAACCCACAAAACCCCCCAAAACCCTCTGAGAAAGGAAGTAGCTGACACATCACATATATTGAAACTATAAGGCCTTCGAAGTGATGGTTACAATTTTTCATCCTCAACAATGGTTTTTGCCAGACTGCTGCTAGACCTGGAAGGCATGGTTAACAGAGCAGACACTCATGTTTAATGGCAACATGGTGCTAACTCATTTCAAAATAAATTCAGATTTGTTAGCAAGAGGAAAGAGCACAACAAGAAGACATTTTCCAAGTCATCCTTCTTCTAAAATCATTCATTTCCAGTGTAAGTCCAAAAGCTCACATGAAGTCTATGTAAGTCCCAAAGGGTCTCTAAGTATAAAGGCTGACATATGGTAATAAAAATATAAATGCTTCACCATGAGCCTACAACACTTTCAAATATAGGACTCTGGATTCTCACCCGATTGATACAACAGATAAGCCAAAGAAAGTAAAAAATTGTTTAATGTATGTAATTACTCCTCATTTTAATAGGTTGTTCTAATTTGTAGTTTAAAAGAAGAGACCGATGAAAATAATTACAACTCCGACAATT
The DNA here is from genome assembly GCF_002007445.2 of Ailuropoda melanoleuca. Classification (NCBI taxonomy): domain Eukaryota; kingdom Metazoa; phylum Chordata; class Mammalia; order Carnivora; family Ursidae; genus Ailuropoda; species Ailuropoda melanoleuca. The sequence goes on along the minus strand of NC_048232.1, from coordinate 3,913,721 downwards.
GCATTAAAATGCAACACTGAAATGCTATCAGTGCTGGACTGCTGATACCCCTTTCTAAAACACAGACCTTGATTAATAGGACAAATTATGCTAATGATAGTGCTGAAAAAGGCTCTATTGACCTTAGGAAAAAGTAATTAATGACAATGTTGGGTGAGTGAGGCTGCTCTGAGATCAATTCCAGAAGCAAGTCAGCAACATTGTTGTGGGGAATGTCCTAAAATGTGAATACAGTGTATTTATAAACCACATGGACTCACACCTTAGAGAATCCAAGATGCCAGGCCGGTAAGAACAAATATTTGTTAAAACTCATAAATGGAGGCAATATCATCAAATGATAAGCTTTGGTTAGATGTAGGAAATTAAAAGAAAGCATTTAATTTTAAATTAGAGGACTGATTCCACTTTTGGCAAAGATGGAGTAACAGGGACCAAAATTACCTTNCTAAAAACTCATAAATGGAGGCAACATCATCAAATGATAAGCTTTGGTTAGATGTGGGAAATTAAAAGAATGCATTTAATTTTAAATTAGAGGACTGATTCCACTTTTGGCAAAGATGGAGTAACAGGGACCAAAATTACCTTCCTTTGTGAAACTAAAAGACTGAACAGAATATACAAATATTGGACATCAGGAAATAAAATTATCCTTGAAAAGGAGAAAAAATCAGGCGAGCCCTATGGCTGCCCCAGGTTTCTTCATGGACGAGCAGCCAGGCCAAAACGCGAGGGGGGAGGACCCAAGCTTAGTGCAGTGATTTCCCTGGGCTGAGGAGACATTGCTGAGATTCCAGGGGGGTTAACGTGAGTCTGTGGGGCAGAGTATGGAGGGGGGACTGCAGTCCAAAAAGAGAGTCCGTGGACCTGCAGAGGCCCCCTTGAATATGCAGCTGAGTCATAATGAGCTCACACATGTGGAAAAGTACACAAAGAGAGGAAAGGAAATAAACCTGAGAGCTATCAGAGGGCCAGGAATGGTCTCTATTCCCACCAGCAAGACTGGGATACTCTGAAATCCATGGGCATCAGATAGAGTTTTCAAAAGGCATTGCCTCAGTAGTGGGGCATAATTATACTAGAGTATAGATTGCCTAACAGTTTAGAATAAGACCTCTAAGGATCCAATTCTTTTAATGTAACTTACCTGCATGTCAGAACAAAGGTTGAGAGTACTATAGGAAACACATAATAGCTTGGATCCAATCAAGTAAAATTCACATTGCCTTTCATCCAATAAAGATATTGGACAAAGAAAGAAGCAGGAAAACACGACCCACGGTGAGGAGAAAAATCCGTCATTAGAAATAGATGCAGAAATGACACCAATGATAGAACTGATGGACAAGGACACTATAACAATATACAACCATAATTATCTTCCATATGCTCAAGAGGGTAGAGGAAAGGTTGACAATGTTAACTAGAGACACAAAAATATAAAATAAGACCACATCGATCATCTGGAGACTGAAACAATGCATCCAGCATCACTCTGGAACTAAAGACATTACAAAGAGAGAAAATTCTTGACCTATATCCCTCATCAACATAGATGCAAGAATTCTTAACTGGATGCTAGAAAATTGAATCCAACATTAAGATCAAGTGGATCTATCCCAGGAATTCAATTTGGTTGGACATTTGAATAAATCCATCCATATAAGTCTCCACATTACAGATTAAAAAGAAAACCCATAAATAGGGCCATCTCAATAGATGCCAAATTCAATTTTCATTCCTGATAAAAAAATTTTCAGCAAACTAGCAATAGGAAGGAATTTCTTCACACTAATAAGGGAATCTGTGAAATGTCTAGAGCTGATATCGTACTTAATAGTGAAAGACTGAATCTCTAAGAACAGGAACAAAGAGAGGTGTCCTGCTCCCCTCCCCCACTTCTATTCAACATTGTGCTGGTGGTCCTTGTATTAGGCAAAGAAGAAAAAAAAAAAAAACCAGATTGGAAATAAAGATGTAAAACTCTCTTTTTTTATAAGTAAATCATGATCATCTACATAGAAAATCTTATGAAACCTACACTAGATTTGGCAATGATATGACACCAAAGGCACACACAACAAAAGAATAAATACACAAATTAAACTTCATGAAAAATAAAAAGTTTAAACACAGATGGTTGTTGAGTTTTAGGAATTCTCTATATATTCTGGATACTCATCCCCTTATCAGATACCTGATTTGCAAATATTTCTCCCATCCCATGGGTTGTCTTTTCATTCTTTGATAGTGTCCTTTGATGCACAAAAGTTTTTCATTTTCATGAAGTCCAATTTGTGTATTTATTCTTTTGTTGTGTCTACACCTGAAAATAATATTATACTGTATGTTAGCTCATGAATTGCAATAAAAACTTAAAAAAACCCCTTCAACAACCCAAAACAACCCAATTCAAAAATCAGCAAAGGGGGTGCCTGGGTGGCTCACGCGTTAAGCGTCAGCCTTCGGGTCAGGGTGTGATCCTAGAGTCCTGGGATCAAGCCCCTCATTTGGCTTCCTGCTCTGCTGGGAGCCTGCTTCTTCCTCCCCCACTTCCCCTGCTTGCGTTCCCTCTCTCACTGGCTGTCTCTCTCTCTGTCAAATAAATAAATAAAATCTTTAAAAAAATGTCAGCAAAGGACTTCAATAGACATTTCTCCAATGAAGACATACAAATGGCCAATGAGGACATGAAAAGATGCTCAACGTCAGTAACCGTTAGGGGAAATGCGGATCAAAACTACAGGGAGATACCACTGCACACCCATTAGGATGGCTACTATCAGAAACCCCAGAAAATTATAAGTGTTGATGAGGATGTGGAAAAGTGGAACTCTTGTGCACTGTTAATTGGAATGTAAAATGGTGCAGCCACAGTGGAAATACTATAATGGGTCCCCAAAATGTTAAAAATAGAATTACCGTATGGTCCAGAAATTCTCCTTCTGCATATATACTCAAAACAACTAAAAGCAGGGTCTTGAGGAGATATGTACACCCCATGTTCGCAGCAGCACTCTTCACAGTAGCTAAAACGTGGAAGAAACCCAAGTTACCCCCACAGATGGATGGATAAACAAATGTGGTCTATCCATACAATAAATATTATTCAGCATTACAAGGGAAGGAAATTCTGACTCACGCTATGACACGAATGAACCTGGAGCACATTATATTAAATGAAATAAAGCAGTCACAGAAAGACAAATACTGCTTGAATCCACTTACATGAAATAATGAGAGTAGTCAAAATCATAAAGACAGAAAATACAATGGTGGGTGGTAGGAGGTATGGGAAGAGAAGAATGGGGAGTCATTGTTTAATGGGTGTATTGATTTGGTTTTATAAGACAGGAAGAGCCATGGAGATGGATGGTGGTGCTGGTTGCATGATGTATGATGCACTTGATACTAGTGGACTGTAAGCTTAGAAGTGGGTAAGATGGTAAACTTTATGTAATACACATTTTACTGCAATATAAAATTGAAAAAAACGTTGTTGTATTTCTGTATACTAGAAATGAACATTCAAAAATAGAAATTTATAAAACAATACCACAGTAAAATAAAACATAAGAAACTTAGAGATAAATCTAATAAAATATATAGAAGTTCTGTACCCTGAAACAAATCATTACTCAGACAAATTAAAGAAGATCTAAATAAATGGAGAGATATATTCTGTTCCTAGATAGAACGATTCAGTATTGTTTAAATAACAATCCTCCACAAATTCATCTTTAGATTCAATGTAATTTCCACCCAAATCCCTGCAGGCCTTTTTTTTTTTTTTAAATGACAAGCTGATTTTAAAATTTATGTGAAATTGCAAAGACCTAGAATAGCCAAAACAACTTTGAAAAAGAAGAAGGAAAATGAAGGACTAATAGTACCTGACTTTGAAAATTATTTTATGGCTACAGTGATCAAGACAGTGTGTTTTTGGCATCAATAGCTAACAGATCAATGAATCAGAGCACAGAGTTCAAAATAGACCCACGCACGTATAGCCAATTGAATTTTGAGAAAGGTACAGAGACAATTCAGTGGGGAAAGGATAATATATATTTTTTAAACTTATTTATTTGAGAGTGAGAGATAGAGAGAGAGAGAGAGCACAGGCAGGGAGAGCAGCAGAGGGTCAAAAGCAGCAGACTCTCCACAGAGCAGGGAACCTGATGTGGGGCTTGATCCCAGGACCCTGGGATCATGACCTGAGCTGAAAGCAGACACCCAAGCAACTAAACCACCCAGGCACTCCAAGGATAATTTTTTTAAAAAAGGGTATTCTAGCAACTGTATATTCACATAGGAAGGAAAGAAAGAGAAAGCCAAAGATTAACTCAAAAATGTGTCGTAGGTCTAAATGTAAACTTAAAACCGTAAAATGTCTAGACTATAACGAAGGAGAAAATTTTTATTTCCTTGGGTTAGGTAAAGATTTCTTAGGAAATCAAAATACAACACACACACACACACAAACACACAAATCAAAAGTTAATGTTAGACTTGAGAGAAATTAAACGCTTATGCCTTTTGAAAGATACTGTTAAGATGGCAAATGAGCACATGAAAAAATGCTCAACATCAAATAGTCATTATGGAAATGAAAATTGAAACCACAATGAGATACACTATATGAACCCATTAGAATATCTAATGTCAGAAAGAGTGACCATTCAAGTGTCGTCAGGGATGTGCTGGTGGGAATGTAAAATTCCCTGCTACTTTGGGTAACATGTTGGCAGTTTCCTAAAAAGTTAAACACATACCTACTCTATGACCATAGGTATTCATTCAAAAGAAATTAAATCATATGCTTAAACGAAGAGATTTGTACGTGAATTGTTATATATATACATAGTTGAAATAGCCAAATACTGCAAACAGTCAAAGCTCCTGAATAGGAGAATGGATAACCACATTATAATATACCTTTTCAGTGAATATTATTCAGCAATAAAAACAAATGAACTATTGCTACACGCCAAAATGGGTAAAACTCAATATAACTATTGAGCGAAGGAAGCCCACCTTCCCTCCCACACACAAGAATATATAGCCTGATTCCTTTATACAAAATTGTATAAAATTCTGATCAATGCAAAGTAATCTTTACTGAAAGAAAACAGATCAGCTGTTGCCTGGGTATGAGGCATCGTTAGAGGGAAGGAGTTATTCCAAAGGCCATAGGAGATTATGGGAGTGATGCGAATGTTTATTATTTGATTGTGATCATGGACTCATGGGTTTATTTTTATGTCAAAACCCATCAAAATGCATACTTGAAATACATGCAGTATATTGTAGGTTAATTATATTAAAAAATAACAAAAAAGTTAGAAAATGAATTAGGTAAAACTAACAAGAAAAAAAAGAGATTTGACATCTAATTGTGTGTATATATATATATATATATATATATATATACACATATGTGTGTGTGTGTATAGAATGCATACATGCAGGCTTATATCGTTACCCACCCTTATTACATCACTACATACTCATATGCAAATAAAGAGTTATCTTTGCTGAAGGGCCTTTTTTGAATGAGCAAGTAGCAAGGAGTGGTCACTTTTAGTTTAGCTCCTTTCGAACTACTTGATTCAATTTAATCGTTCATAAAATCAGGAAGAAAGTCTAGTTGAGTTCTGAAGCCACGTTTAGACCTGAATTCTGTGTCAAACTGCTTAACACAATACCTCATCTTAGAAAGGTTGAAGAATGATAGAGACAAGCCACAGGCATCTTCGTGTTTATTCAATTGTTCATTCAATATATAGGTTTGTTCACTTTATGAGGATGAATGGCATCTAGCTCTAATATCAAGGGATATATATGGCAGCTGAGGAGTGGATTTATTGGATAATTCTAGCCACTCTGAAAAATTATCTCCCCATTTTAGTGGCTTCACATGATTGATTTTTGTTTCTTGCTCACATGACAGACCAGTGTGCATGTTGGTTAAGTGTCTGCTGATCCAGAGACCTCGAGGCCTCTAGATTCCTTCATTTACCTTCTCTTGCGAGGAGGAACCATGAAAGATCGTGTGAGGGGGATTTTTATATGCAGATGAAGCTGAATCAAGAAAGGCATTTGAGAAACTTGTAGAGGAAAGCCAACAAATCATGGTGTCCTGGATGCCAAGCAAGGGAAGGACAAACACGATGAAGACTGAGGGCTGATTGATTATTGATGACTTCCTTCCCATGAGCAGTTGGTCGAGGAGTTTGTGGGATCACTTGCTTCAAGTGGAGTTCAAACTCCACTTGGAGGGGGAAAGCAATGGAGATATCAATATTATTTAAGGCTAGAGAAATAACAGTAGGGAAAGTCCCAAATGGAAAAATGGATACAGAATCAATAATTACTGAAGTGATATTCTTGAGTAGATGATAGAAATGGGAATCTAGTCCACAAGGGGAGAGATTGGCTTTGGATGAAAGCACAAATACATATTCTTTAGCAACAGAACTTTAGACAGATCTGTGGATAACATCCTGGTGGATGGGTGCATGTGCTGGTCAGAACTTCTGGGTGTTCCACTTTGGTGGCCGTTCATCTCATTTCATTATTTCATTTCATTTCATTTCATTTTCTTAAATAAGAAACAAGACGTTAGGGGCGCCTGGGTGGCACAGCGGTTAAGCGTCTGCCTTCGGCTCAGGGCGTGATCCCGGCGTTGTGGGATCGAGCCCCACATCAGGCTCCTCTGCTATGAGCCTGCTTCTTCCTCTCCCCATTCCCCCTGCTTGTGTTCCCTCTCTCGCTGGCTGTCTCTATCTCTGTCAAATTAATAAATAAAATCTTAAAAAAAAAAAAAGAAACAAGACGTTAGTTTACGAGTGGGAAAAGAGATGCTAGATGTTTGGATAGAGAGAAAAAGACAGTGGTTGTTTCTGAGCTTGGTTGTGGAATGACAGATTAATTTGGTTAAGTCAAGCTTGATTTCAGATCAGAACTCACATTTAGGAGGTATTCTTAATGTTAAATTAACTAATTTCCTGTTATTTCTTCACACTGATAGAAATTCTTCTTAAGGCACAGGAAAAAATAAGCTGTTAAAAAATAAATGAAATGATGAGCACTGGGTGTTATAGGCAACTCATGTCTCACTGAACATTATGTCAAAAACTAATGATGTTACTATATGTTGGCTAATTGAATTTACAAATAAATAAATAAAGTGAAATTTTACCTATATATTATTTATTCCCCTGCCTCAAATTTGGGCAAGAGGAGAGTTTCGAGTATGGAGGGTTATATGAAAAAGCAAATATCAGATTATGGTCCCACGCTTTTCATAGGAAACAGTGGGAAATACATATATTGGCCTTACACCGTGTTATAGGCTGAGTGTTTGTGCCTCGGTCCCACCCTGTCCAGATTCCTATGTTGAAAGCCTAATCCTCAATGTGTGGGTATTTGGAGATGGGCCTTTGGGAGATTATCAGCTCATGAGGGTGGGGCCCTCATGAACAGGATTCCTGCCCTTATGAAGAGACATGAAGAGATGATCCCTCTCTCTCTCTCCTCCTTGTGAGGTCACAGCAAGAAGGTCACTGTCTGCACACCAAAAGGAAAGCTCTCCCCAGGAACCCGGTGTGCCAGCACTTTGATCTGGGACTTCCCATCCTCCTAAACTGTGAGAAATAAAAATTTGTTGTTTAATTCACCAAGTCTGTGGAATTTTGTTACAGCGGCTTGAGCTGACTGAGGCAATGGATGGCACCACGTTAAAATGAAGACACAGCTGACGTCGAGGCTGGAGGTGATTCCTCACCAGAATGAGTCTCTGGTGCACAAGGACAAATCCGAACCTGCACGAATGCAAAATAATTACTGTGGCAATTTTATTATAATTTTGAAGGCAAATTTTCAAAATTAGACTTTTTTTCAAGAACGGTAATATCCCATCACCATCAGCTGCAGATTTGCTCCAGCTGACGTGCTTTTCATGTTTGCAACACCAAATAGAGGCTCATTCCAACTGGCACGTTTGTTGACGTTAGGAGCCTTTTGGTGCACAGCTGAATATAATTCAGGAAAAAGATTTTCCAGAAGACTTGTTTTCTAGAATGAACTTTGTGCTAAGGATTTATTGCTTGGACAACTATAAAACATGCTTCATCTCTAACTACTGAAAATGATTCTGTGTTCATAGCAATAATTTGAACTTTATTTCATCAACTTCAGGAATTTTTCTTATTGTAATGATCAAAATATAATATTTAGAAGATTAATTGGAAGAATAAATATATTCATCTTTTTTTCCCCATCATTTTGTTCTTTTCTTCATAATTTTTGTAAGATACACTTGTGTTGTATTTTTTGCTATGTCTTTACCATGCTCCTTCTATCATGTATACCATAAATTTTGGAATTTTTCCTTATTGAGAAAATTTAACATGGCACAGTTTTTAATGTTTTTTAACTCATCCTCATAAAACGTGAAACATTACCTAAAGGGGATTTTTTCTTTCTCTTCCATGCCTTTTTCTTTTCCTTTTTTTTTTTGTTTTTTGAGAGATTCATGTCTAAATTATCCAAATTCAATATGACTCTTAAAAGTTACATTACCTTCCATTATAAATACCAATACGCCAGATGTTTCTGAAAAGCTTAGAATTGTAATTTAACCAAATCTCTATTAACCTACTTTGTATTATTATTGTAAGTATTTGATTTAAATATTGTGACTCAGAAAGTTATAATGGTCTTTCTAAGGGAACATTCCAAAGGATTGCCCCTTAATACTACATTATTTTAATCTATTTCTCTACTTAACTATTCAAAAGTTCTTAAAATTGTATCTATATATACAATTAATAGTTTTCCCAAGCATTATTACAGATATGTGTTTTCAGGTAGCAATAATAGACATATATTATACTTTAAATTCTCAATACATTTTTGGACATAAAGCACACACATTTCTCCCGCGAGTTTACAAGTGCATTTGACAGTCAATATTCAAATAGTAACAGTAAATCAGAATGGCATGCCTTGTCCAAACAATGGATGTGTTTACCCTGTGTAGGGAGGATGGAGACCCAGAGGCTCACAGACATGACACAAGCTCAGAGACACCAGAAATGAGAAAGGAGGCCCTTACTTTTTGGCCTCCTGAACAGCCAACGAACAGCCGCGGATCTTGGCAGAGCATAGTAGACTTTGATGGCTCCTTTCTTCTACATAGTTTAAAACGCATGTGGCTCAATGAGAAAAAAATACTTCTGAAAACTTATGTACTATGTAGACTTTGCTTTTAACCAACAAAACAAAACGACAAAAAATTCACGGTGAAAAAATTATACAGTACTGAACATGGCCTGTGCCTGCCTTCAAAATGTTACCAAGGCGGAAGTGCCTGGTGACCTAAATAGAAAGAATGATTTTATGAAGATTTTACTTAATGATCACTTATAATAATTTTTTATAGAATCAATACTTATTTACTCATCATAGTGATAGGCGCTGTAGTTAGTCTGGAAAATATAAGAACCATCAAAACTGAAGACCTTTCTTCAGGGAATGTCAAAACGGCAAAGAAACAAAACCCCATTTTGGTCTTTTCAGAGAATAAGCCATAATCTCAGCATCCCATGGTTCTATAAACGTACTCACATATGCACAAAACTAAGAATTGCTTTCTGGGTGTTTTGGAAACCCTGCGAATAAAGCTTTTCATTGGCAGCCACAGACAAAACAGTTTTCCTTAAAAATAAAACAGATTTTAACACTTGATTTACAGTCCATTGCGTAAAATGACTCAAAATTGGGCATTCCATTCCATGGTTCTATGGAAGCAAAGTAACATAATGGAGAGAGAAAGAGAAAAGACACACAAGCACACATTGCGTTCTCTAATCTACCTTCCAATTCCCCGCTTCCTGTTTCGTTCTGTTCTACTTTACCTGGTTTGGGTGTATATCAAATCATTTCTAGATCCCCATATAAAGATAACTCTGAACTCATTAGGTAGAATGGATGTGCACGTGCACAAAATTATGAATGAGTGACAGAGACAGAGATTAAGAGACAGATATTCAGTAATCTTCATTGTATTTCAAGAACAGTTTTTAACAGAATCAGTTTTTAAAACTGATTATTTCATGGATTAACTTCATATAGAAAAAATCCATTCATTTCCACATGGATGAGTTTCCTAAGGCTGCTATAACAAATTACCAGGAACTGGGTGTCCTAAAACAGCAGACATGCAATCTCTTACAGCTCTGGAGGCCAGAAGTCTGAAATCAAAGTTCATCAGGGTCGGTTCCCTCTTGGGGCCTAGGAGGGAGACTCTGTCCCTTGCCTCTTTCCTGACTTCTGGTGGCTACCAGCAACCCTTGGCATTCCTTGGCTTATAGACGTCTCCCTGCAGTCTCTGGCTCTGTCTTCAGATGGCCCTCTCCCTGTGTGTCCATGCCTCTTCGCATCTTACAAGGACATCATCATACTCCAGTATGACCTCATCATCTTACCTTGATTATCTGCAAAGGTTCTGTTTCTAAATAAGGTCACAATTACAGGTGCTGGGGTAAGGATTTCAGCTTATCTTTTGGGAAACACAATTTGTCTTAGTCCCTTCAGGCCTCTACAACAAAACACCATAGACATCAGTCTGGCTTATAATCAACAGAAATATATTTCTCACAGTTCTGGAGGCTGGAAGTCTGGGATCAAGGGGCCAGAAGATCTGGTATCTAGTAAGGACCCACTTTCTGGGTCATAGACAGCATCTTCTCACTGTGTCCTCACATGGTGGGAGGGGCAAGGGAGCTCTCTGGGATTCCTTCTATAAGGATACTAATCCATTCATGAGGGTCCCCTCCCATGACCTAGTGGCCTCCCAAAGGCCCTTGCCTCCTAATACCATCACATTGGGGTTAGGTTTCAACATGTGAATGTTGGCTGGGACACAAATATTTAGACTATAGCACAATTCAGCCCATTGATTTAACTCAATCAAGTCTCATATTATTAAATGTGCCTTACAGGATAAAGCATTCACTGAAACTCAGATAATTAAGACCAGAACATAGCTGGCAAACCACCTAAGATCAAAGGCAACTCCTGGTCAGTCATGAAGCTGGACGCAGCAAGCATTCTGCAAGAATACACTATCTGAAACATATGCAGTATTGAAAGATTTCACCCATTCAGAGCCATAGCCATACTTCAGGTAGCACGTGGACAAAGGAAAGTCACCTTGTTTTGTTTTTATGTTTCTACTCCAGAATTGATAAGATTAGCTCTTTGTCTGGGTCCTGCTGATGAGATCATGATAAATAGCTTGAAGTATTTCAATAACCTGCCATAATCTAAAGGTTTATGCATAGAGAATTATAAATGAATCATTTGTGCTACCACTCACCAGGTGAAAACAATGATATTGAAGAATCAATTTCTCTTTGTTCGAGGACATAGTGAGGCATGGAACACCTTTCGTCAAATAAATTAATCGTGGAACTCATTCAGAGTCAAGCTGTGGAGCCGCTTGGAAACCTTTTGTTCAAGGGAGGCATTAAATGTCAAAGGAAAATGGTTTCAGTTAACCAATTGTTCTTTCAATGTATCTCCAGTGAAAGCAGTTTATTTTTTCTTTTAGTCTCTCCATATTTTTCTTGCCAAATCCTGTGAAGACAACCATCCCAAACACTTTGAAAGATAGAGTCACATTTTCAAAATGGTGTTAATATTTTAGTTTAGGAGTCTCCTTTCAGAAAAACAATGATCATCGAGAAAATTAATGTCTTTGGGGACAAGAATAGCTTGCTGTACTTTCAAAGGTTAAGCATAATTTTTGTTAGTGTTTCAGCTTCCACTGTTAACTACAGACATTCCCCCTGACCTGCGGGGATATGTTCCAAGCCCCCCAGGGGATGCCTGGAACCAGGGATAGTTCCAAATCCTGTGTGTACCGTGTCTTCCCCTATGCATACCTACCTATGATAAAGTTTAGTTTACAGATTACATTAAGAGACTAACAATAGTATCTGATGATGAAGTAAAACAATTATAACAATATACTGGAATAAAAGCTATGTGAATGTGGTCTCTCTTTGAAAATATCCTCTTGCACCGTGTTCGTCGCCTTCTGGTGATGAAGCGAGATGATAAAACGCCCACGCGATGAGATGCAGTGAAGGGGGTGACGGGGCTCTAGGATGGAGGGGTAGGCTGTCATCGAGGAGCATCTGTTCTGGAGCGTGGTTAAGTGTGGGTCACTGAAGCCATGGAAAGCCAAACTTCCGATAAGCAGGGGCTACTGCCTCGTTCTCTGTAGTCTCAGACCCAATTCCTGAGAGAGAGAATATTTGTGCCCTGCAAGTTATAGGTTACAGACCAGTTTATAGCTTGCTGGCTTGGATCAGGTGCTCACGCTTAATCCCAAAACCATATATAAATGGTTATGGGTAGCAAATATGGCTGCCTTGGGGCTTCCCTTTCAGTGGAACCATGCAGGCACCTTGATGAACACATTTAGGACAGTTAGAGTTGGCGTTCTTCTGTGTCTTAGAAGTGTGTTTTAGAGGATTTACTCAATACTTAGATCTCTGGGGTGGAATATAGAGTCCTGCTTTTTGCATTCACGCAGTGTCGTGGCAGTGTTCCAGAAATGCTGGACATTTGTCATCAACATATGGCAGCAAGAGCACAGAGAATAGTCAAAGAAGGACTGTAAAAATATGTTTCACATGGTATGTGTGATAAAACCCAGTAATGGGATCATCTCAGCCTTTTCCCTATGTTAGACTCTGATAAGAAAGACCATTTTTTCCCCCAGTAAGCTTAGGAGGAAAAAGTAGAAAAAGGAAAGAAAGCATTTGGAGGGGCGATGATTACATTGCATTTATTAAATATGAGTGCATTGTGCAGTCTATCACCGTAGAAAAGCCACGCTCTAACTGGAAAGCACTTCAGCTATGTGGAGCAGGACTAGGACGATATAAGGAGACTCTGGTGCCGGTGGGGAAAAGAGCAACTGGAAGAAAAACAGGAGCCCCCGACTGTTCCTATGTCACTTTCACAGAGAGAAACGTTCCCTACATAAGCACAGCTTAAATTTGGAACAGGAGATGTTTAAGAACAGTGATCTGATCACACTGTGGGATAAGGAGGGAACGAGGCAGGCAGTGGGGAGTGGGGACAGGGATTCAGACCTCCCAAGAGAAGCACACAAAGAGAGCCAGAGAGGCCCCTGTGGCCATTGGCCACGGAGAGATGAAAAGCGCTTGACGGGAGCTCAGGTCGGAGGGAATGATTACAGAGGGACATTGCCTCCAGATCCTGAGCGTCTCCTAGGGATGAAGCAAACCTGGGGCCTGAGAGGCAAAACCTCACTGAAAGCCAAGGAAGGGCAGAGCGGGCTGACTGCTGCTGGTCCCGACGGAGATTCTGATTTTCTTCCTTCCTTCTGCCCTTACTGTTCCCACTACCTCTGCGACCTTGGTGACTTTGCTTGTTGTCAGTTTTTAGAATCATCTGTGCCAACTGTTACGTTGAGTATTGGGGTGGGCGGGAGAAAATCCCATTCTGTGTTTATAATTAAAGGCCTTGCCATGGCATAAATAAAGCCACAATCTTCTCTTATTGTGAAGGCTTTTTTCGTTAGTTAGTTTGTTTTTTACTCTTTCCAATTCTAAAAAAGATAGAGTTCGTTTACAAGTTAAAATGCAACACAAAACAGTTAAACGTAAGATTTGGAGATTTTTAAAGAGTGAAGGAATCATCCAAAAGCAGCTGAAGGTTAAAATTCCTATCTGTGATAAGAGAATATTAAACACGACAATTGTCTTTCCATTTCATTTAAAGATTTTTGGTAGCCGAGAAAAAAAAAAAAATGTGCGCCATCGCACCAGTCTTTTCTAAGGAGAGAAAACATCGTAATCATTGTTGGAGATGTCTACCTTCTTTTGGAATTAAACTGAAGCAGAAAATTCCTAAGCAGACTCGAGAACATTATCACAGCGTCACCGTGGGGAAAACATCAAAGGTGACTCAATTTGTGACAGTGATTGAACATAGAGAGAACTGAGTTTATATTTGCATCCTGTAGACCCGGAGACTTTTGAATACTTCCCTCCTTGTGTGGGGCGGCACCCCCCAGAGCCAGGTCATCACAGGAAGATGGAGTCTTCTGGAGAAATAGGAGCAGTTCCTACAACCTCGCTTTACCCTGCTAATGGAAGGTAATTGTTCCGTGTTGAGCTGCTCCCATCAAAGCGGTGGGAATTGTTCAGACATCCAGTGTTTGCTAAAAAAAGTTCATCCATACCACTAGGAAGTGGGTTTGGGGAGAAGAAAATGTAGAAAGTGGATTATGAACGGGGAAGGCAGAAAACTTTGTGTTTTCCCGTGAACCTAATCCTGATTAGAATGAGAAAACGATAGAACCAAAAGTATTATCTGGACTTTCAGGAAATTTATGTTTATTCTGAGGCTGCAATTTGAGTAGTGCGGCATATTGTTTCCCTTGGGGTGTTTCCACATGCTTCCCCAAGACCAGAGCTGAGAGGCCCATCAGCAGTTGTGGGCGGAATTCCTAGTTTCTGCATCTTAATTTGGAGATGTTTTCTTTTGGACAGTCTTGTCCTGGTTAATATATGTCTTGGTGTCTAGTACTAGACAGTACAACCAGCCCCAGGGTGCCCCCATCGTCAGCTCAGTCCTGGCCGTGCCTCACGCCAGAATGGCGGACCAGCCAAAGGAAACAGGAGTGGCCATGTCAGCGTCTGTCGGTTATGGGCCCCTAACAGAATACAGTAATTACAAACACTTATTCCCTCGGTGCGGTGGGGGTCAAGGGCAGAGTGCTTGCAAGCTATTTATACTGCTGCAGGAATTCTCTGTTCTCAACATTACCAAGGTTTATATAAATGGTCATTAGGAAAAATTGACTACACTGAAGAAAAGTACATTCCGTACTTGGAAGTGTTTTGCACATATTCTGAAAGGGTTGAGAGGAAGGAGGAGGGAAGGCGGGAGGGTGGGGGGGGTGGGGAGAGTCTCACATTTTTGGAAAAATGTTGCATACATAAGGCTTTCATTAATGTTAAAAAAAATCCCGACCGTAATTAATATTTCAAAGTTGTGCAAATCTACACGGAGGCCCTCAGACGCAAACATGAGAATGTGAAAATAATAAATTTCACAGGAAGACACTCCCCCATCCGGTTTTAAAGAAAGGATTCTTCCCACCACATTCATGCTCATGATGGCCTTATGGTTTCTTCTGTTTATGAACTTGTTTGCAATTTTAACAATATTTAAATCAGAACACGGTAAATATCCATTCTATAGCCCAGGGCCACAATAAAAGGTTGGCTTCAGTTCGATTTGACGGTGTCACATGATCTATCCCTAACACCTTATCTGTCCTTCTCACTCCTCATAAGTACCTTCCCGGCATGTGTTCCAACGGTACTTGTGTTCTTACTGGGAGCTCTGGTGATAATCTTTGTTGTTTGTTTGTTTGTGTTTTTAGTAATTACACCTCCTTGAGTAACATTTTAAAGAAGTCTTATTCTTTATACTAAATTCTACATGTCACTTGAAATATTTGGTGTTTCCATGAATTTTAATGATTTTAATAATGTTAATGTATTACCTAATAATTACTTGCTTCCCTTAGAAAGTAATGAAAAAATAAATATGCCTTGGAAAACGAAAAGACCTTGAAAAGAATCGTTGTGATGATATTGAAAGACCACTTTTAATTATTGCAAGGGTATGATGCAGTGTCAGGGCACATGCGTCCAACGGTCAGAAGGACCCCGAGCTTGGGGCTCAAGGCTGTGTCTCCTGCTTCAAAGGCCTGCTGATTGTGCCTTTGAGGTGGTCCCTCTCAGGGTACCCTCCTGCCTGCCCTGTATGTCCTCTGCACCTGTGCCCCCACCGAGCACCCCCAGCGTGCAGCCCTGGCAGGGCGGGGGTCCTAGTGCCAACGGGACCCTTCCAGAGGGGTCTATGTGTTAAGCTGCTTAGGCAGGATGTGGGGACAGGAGCATCTAAGCAAATCACTTGGTCTCTGAGCCTCAGCCGCCTCAGGAGGTGATGGAGTAAGCCCACCTCCTGGTGCTGTTGGGAGAAATAAAAGGGGATGCATGTAAGGTCTTCAGCAGCAGGCCTCACTGAGCAACTGCCCAGGTTCCATACCCGCTGTGGCCTCTGCAGTCTCAGGTCCATGGACCTCGCCACCTCCTCTTACCTGTTAATTCACTCTGTCCAGCAATGGTTTGGGGAAAACATATTCACCTCTCTAACTTACAAGAATAATTAAAATAGTAATTTCATTACTGAGCTGCACAGGTGTTGCCTGCTTGATGACAATAAATCAAAATAGGAGGCAATAAATTCATTCACTCATTAAACATTTTTTGGGTGACTGCTATGTGCTGGGTACCATGCTAGGCTCTGACAGTCCCAAAATAATTCAGACTTCATGTCTGGCCTACAGGAATTTATGGTCTAGTCAGGGGGACAAAGCTGCAGGGGGACTCTGGGGGAGGGCCACCTTGGCACGCAGACGGGACTGAACATGCAGAGTAAACTGGTGGCCTGGACCCAGACTCGGCTTCTCTGAGGCTGAATCGCGTCCCGTGACTGCCCATGGGCAGGACCGGGTATTGTGCCAAGGCCTGGCATTGACTACTCGGATCTGTCCTCTGAAGCCCAAATATCCCATTTTGTGTTTGGAGAAAGGAGGGCCATGGTCAAATGGAAAGGGTGCTTTCACGAACAATGTGAGATGTGCGGGGGTACTGTGGGGGAGGAAAAATAATCCCCCTCTACTCTTTAGAGTTCTTGGCTGAGACTCCTGTAACAAGAGGCAGATCCACAACAACAACAAAAAATACGGACACCTCACATGCACAGGGGAGATACAGAGGACAACGAGCCACGCTCTGGGCACTTACGCTCAGGCCCGCGTACCACCCTAGAAGGGACAGGAGGGGGTGTGAATGGGTTAGGGGAGATGGCTGGTCCCTTAGGACAACAGATGGGAAGGTGAGAGTTTGTGACAGTCTGTCTGGGTGGGGGGTCAACTTCATGTCTCCTCTCCTGTGACAAGGGTCAATCTTCCTGGTGGGAGAAGCTCCTGGGAAGGGGACTGAGGACATTGAGGTCCTTTTGGAGACTCTGTCTTCAGGCAGTGGGGGG
Organism: Ailuropoda melanoleuca; assembly: GCF_002007445.2. NCBI lineage: Eukaryota > Metazoa > Chordata > Mammalia > Carnivora > Ursidae > Ailuropoda > Ailuropoda melanoleuca. Next base: position 3,896,546 of record NC_048232.1, on the reverse strand, counting down.
AATTCAGAGAAAGCATCTCCCAGTATTTCTTTCAAAGCCTTCAGCTCTGAATAACCAGTATGCCATAGGCGCACATCTGAGGTGGACCCAGCTGTCCTGCAGACCAAAGCAACGGAGAAGCGGGCCTCTAAAGTGGAGAGTGGCCAACGGGAGCTAGTTTCTCACACTGCTCACCTGCTCTCCCCTCTGTGCCCCTCGGGTCTCAGGAGCCCTCAACCAGACATGGTATCAGAGTGCTTCCTGCACGACAGTCACACCTGCTGCACCCTCAAAGCCCCGGGCGGTGCCAGGGTTATCTCCCAAGGGTGGGGGACATCCGTTCCTCAGAGCCGAGTTGCAGTTTCAATCCAGGAAGTGAGGAAGGTGGTTTGATGTTCAGTCAGGATGGTTCTAAGCAGGGCAATCCGGGTATAAAATTTGCATTTCAATAAGAACACTCAGCTCACAGAAGATGCAATACATACAAAGAGGGCAAAATTTGTGCCTGGAAGAGCCAGTCCGAGGCTGCTGAGGCAATCCCCGTACTACATGACGAGAGCTGAGCTCAGGCAGCGATGGGGAAGGAAGGGAGAAGGTTTCAGGAATGCAGAGTCAGAGCTGAGGGGAATGTAAATGTGATTGGGAAGCAGGTGCTGAGGAAGAGGCGGGAATTGAGGGTGACCATGGCATATCTGGCCTGGGCACTCTGTGGCCTCCTCTGTAAAGGCAGGAGGAAGGCAGGGAGGGAGCAGGTGGAAGCTGAGGCAATGGCAGGGGGCTCACTTGCAACAGGACCATCTCTGGTGTGGATGCCCTGCCCTGGACTTCAAGAAATAGACGTGGGCTTTGGGAAAGGATCAGTTGGCAGGATTGGAAGAGAAGAAGAGTCAGAGATGAATCCCCAGGGAGACTGCAGGTAAGCAGAGGAGAGGAAAGAAGGTTTTCTAAGGAGACAGAAGGAGAAGATCTCAGAGGGCAAAGGACCAAAGCCAGATGAATGGAGGGTCGTTGGTCAGTGGTCCTTTTACTGAGCGTTTCACATGATCTATGAGTGTGGCAGCCCCTGAGCTGATCTGGATGGACTGATCTCCAAGAAAGCATGCAAGACATTGAAGGGGTTCAAACAATGCCAACCAAATTATGCCACTTTAGCAGAAGGATTATTCTGAGCTGAAGAAAATTGAGAAGGAGCAGTTAGAAGAAAAGCCTTCTGCCTTTCCTTCATTTGCCTCCAAACAGGACATAAGTTTGTAAAGGAGCTCCCTCTCCCAACTAGGAAGGACAGAAGTCAATCACCAGAGATAACTCTAGACCCTGATCAGCCCAGAGATGGCCCAGAGGAGTCTACACAGCAAACCTCACTAACTAGGCTTTATCTCCCACTAGCTCCCCAGACACTTGCCTCCCTATAATTTGCTGCCCTAGGAACTCAAACTCCTTTTCCTTTGTTTTATCACCTCTCTAACAAATGTATTGTTCTTTTGCTAAGATGCTTTATAAGCCCAAGTTCTAACCACCCCTTTGAATTACTCCTCTCTGAGTGCTGCCGTGTGTATGCGTGATGCTGGGGTCAGAGCTCTGAAGTTAGCTGTATGACCCAACAGATGGGTGGCCTCCAGGCCCCCTGTCAGCTCAGCACTGGATGAAGGTGGACTTCAAGCACCACTAATAGCCAGTTTCCATGGAGATCTTCAGAGAGGATGACCTCAGCCAGACATTTCAGGTGAGTAGTTTCACTGGGGCCCCTCAAGCCTCTCATTTCTCCCTTAATTCTCAGAGCATATCAACAAAGTAGGGTTCATTTTTACCTTAGTTTTACAGGTGAAGCTAATGCATTAAGAAGCTAACGGGGTTCTCAAGGCCCCAGAGTGACTTAATGAAGCAGATCCAGGGTCAGGCCAACTCCAGAGCTGGGATTCCTAACACCACCATCTGGAAAACCAGACAGAGCACAGCTGTAGAGGGCAGGGAACACTCACCCTGAATGCGTCTGAGAGCCACTGGTAATTTTAAGGAGTGGGAGGTCCAATTTGTGTTTCAGAAATCTCACTCTAGTTTGAGTTTGGAGGATAGACGCACTGGGGAGACCAGTTAGCCTATTCCAAGAAAAATCTGAAGCCCTGAACTAAGTGAGGCAGCCACCAACCAGATGGGGGAAAGGAAGCTGGGCCAACTTCTGAATACAGTGAGGTGATTCAGAAAGCCATGAAACACTGGATTTCAGAGCACCCAACGTGTCTCCTAGAACAGGTGGTCAGTAAAGGTTCAGCTGCCATGTGTACAAGTGTTGATTATAATACCTCTCCCCACCCCTCCCCTCCATGTCCCAGCACCTTTGCTGATGACTAGTGAAAAAAAATGCCCCTTATCTACTGAAACTATTGACCTTCCTTTCCCTCTCTCTGCCTCCAGCTATCACTGATGGTGCTCCCATCTTTGAGACGTACTTAGAGGAAATGCTTTTACAAGTCATGGAATGCCTGAGTTCCTCATTAGTGCTTAAGTGCCGTGGACATTTATGGCTATGACTATTCCTTTGTCGTGAATATTATCCCATTATATCGAAGTGCTTTATACACCTTAGAAGGAAGACACTACAGACTGCAAGTCCTAATTATTATTATTGCCATTATTACTACTACGATTTTAAAAGTATTTGCAGAATGGTCCCATTAAAGGACAGTTTATTACGAGTTTACTGTCTTGCATTTCTCTTTCCCGGTGTTTCCAATGTTCTTGATCTCTCTTACAATGTTTTATTTGTTCCCACTAATGAAAAGAGAAACTATTAAAAGCAGGCTCACAGAATACCAAGTCATATATTTATTTTGAGTAATCTCTTTATAATAACCCTATTTCTTGCCACAACAGAATATAAACATCTTGTTGATTTTCTGTCTAAATATCTATCTAAATCAAGTAATATGTTTAAAGAGTCCTCATCTGTTAACAATTGGGCTATTCATAGAAAGAAAGGAAAGTGACTGCAGCCAATTGAGAGTGATGGTGTGTCTTTGGCACATTGTCATATTTAAGGTCCTTTCTATCAGCGTATTCAGGTATATAGACTCACTGGTAGCGGCTATTAATTTGAGGCCATTTGAATATTTTTAAAGATATGGACGTTTTCTTCTATATTTTTTGACGTACAGTTTCAAGGATTTTCAAGACTCTTTGCAGTCCATTCACAAAACTCCAAATATCCTTGGACTCCAATTTCAGAGCATGAATTTTTAGCCGACCGACATCCATCCTTCTACCTTTGGTAATAAAAGAACCCAAAATTTCGATAAAGAAAACCTTTCCTTTTTCCTGTTTTGGGGGGATAGACTCCACAACCAGCTGCCCAGGTTGACTCAGTCAGCTGAAATCGGTCAGTCTACCCCACGGCCCTCGAATGTAATGGCCGATGAAGAGCCAGGGGCCCAGCACCGTGAGAAAACGCGTGCTGATACCCGTGAAGAGGAAACTCGCTCTTCCTCCGGGATGGGTGGTGCCGGCGGAAAGGCGGGGGGCAGCCCAGGCACCCTGGGGTCTTAGTGACACAGTCTGAGCCCTGCATCAAGGCCAATCTAAAACAGCCCTACCTGTAGACATCTCTGTGACATGAGCTGAAGTTTTCGCATTTTTGTTAAGCCAGTTTAAATTGGGACAAATAGTCCTGAATGATATGCACTAGCCTGGAGACACCGGCCCTAGTAAAAAAAAAAAAAAAAAAAAAAAAAGGGGGCTTAATTTAGGATTTGCAAACATTTTTGGTTTTGATTATGTCTTATTGGAATGTGGCGTATTGGGGATTTTCATTAAATTTTTTTGATTTTCTTTTAATCCTCTAGTGATCAGTAAAAAGTGAAGACGTTACAGCAAATTGGGTACAGCCATCATTAACTTTTAGAAAAATAGTGAATCCTGGAAAGTGGAGAACGGAAGCCAAGCTAAAACATAGGAGAGGGAAGATGTTAGAAAAGAGTTGGGCCAGCTGATATTATGCAGCCGAAGATGGAGAAACATCTGGAGGGTTCCTCCTGTTAGAACTAGACTTGAAGAGAATTTAGGATTTCAGGTGTCATCCTTCCTGCTCCTATGATACATATGGCATTGAAAGGGACCAGGAAGCATTTCAGGTAGGATAGATTTCCTAGACCAAATACCCGGATGAGAAAGATGATCCCTGAGGTCTTCACACAAGATCACTTGCAAGCAGAGAGCACGGTTTTATTGCCTGTGCACTGCTCCCTTCAGATGTGACGTCTGACTCAGATTCTGGGAGGAATGGAGAAGGGAGAAAGAGCAAAGACTCACTATTTTAGTACCATTTGACTTTTTATTCTATTGATTAAGGTAGAAGTCAATTTTTTCAATTCTCAAAATAATATTAAATAAAATAATACCCCAATACTTAAAAGAATTAGTAGATATTCTTTTTTTTAAAAAGATTTTATTTATTTATTCTACAGAGATAGAGACACAGCGAGAGAGGGAACACAAGCAGGGGGAGTGGGAGAGGAAGAAGCAGGCTCCCAGTGGAAGAGCCTGATGTGGGACTCGATCCCATAACACTGGGATCACGCCCTGAGCCGAAGGCAGACGCTCAACCACTGTGCCACCCAGGCGCCCCCAAGAATTAGTAGATATTCTATATTAGTATTTTGTATATCATGTTTGAACCTAATTTTTTAAAGATTTTATTTATTTATTTGAGAGAGAGCATGAGCAGGGGGAGGGGCAGAAGGAGAAGCAGACTCCCCGCTGAGCAGGGAGCCTGACATGGGACTGGATCCCAGGACCCTGAGATCATGACCTGAGCTGAAGGCAGACACTTAACCGAGTGAGCCATCCAGGCGCCCCAGTTTTTTTTTTTTCTAAATAGAATAATGACCATTATTAATACATCAAGAAAGTAACCTGAGTCAATTCAAAGCAATTATCACAGAACTTCTGATGTAATGTAGAAATGGTTAAAATTATATTCTCTCAAATAACCAGTTCTGATAATATTTAACAAATTCCCTTATTCTAAATGTCTGATTTTTTTATTAGAAAATGTCATAATGGATGCTCTTGAAAGGAAAAAAAAAGGGGAACTGGTTAACTAGTTTTAAAAGTCGTTTAAGGTATACATTTTTACAAGTCACAGTTTCCTCTTTTTAAAAATTTACTTCCCTTATTATAGGGTACAAGCCTGTTATGTACTAAGATGAGTCAATATTTGTTTTCTCATCTCAGCTTCTACTTGGACATTTTAAAAGTGCATAGTCTGAATCTTGCTTCGTTTAGATATTAATTTTAAATGACTCTTGTATTAGAGTTCTCCAGAGAAGCACAACCACTGAGCTATCCTGCAGAAGATTTACGACAAGGAGCTGGCTCATGCTATTGTGAAGGCCGGAAAGTCCCTCGGTCTGCCAAGCTGGAGACCTGGGAGGGCTGGTGGGGTCAGTGACAATCCAAAGACAGGAGAAGCCTGATATCCCAGCTCCACAGCCAGGCAGAAAGAGCAGATCAAACTTTCCTCCACTTTTTGTCTTCTGCTGGCCCTAGAGAGATGGGATGAGCCCCGACACTGGGGAGGGGAATCTGCTTTGTTCAGTCCACCCTTTCAAATGCCAGCCTCATCTGGAAACTCCCTCACAGACACGCCCAGAATAACATTTAACTGGGTAGCTGGCCCCCCTGTGAATCAGTCCAGTTGACGCATAACATTAAGCATTCTAATCCTGGAGCAAGTCTTCGTCCAGGCTAGCGGGTCCCCGACATTCTGCGACCCCGTCAGGGATGCCTCCTTCCCCACCAGCTCACTGCCCACCAGACCGCTCTTTTCCAGCACACAGAGCTGATGAGAAGCAGAAATGTCTCCAGAAGTAAATATTCTTGAAGAAACTTCATCTCCAGTTTCATAGCAACGAATATGCAAACATTGAGTTTTATGGTAATCAACAAAATACATGTCCAACAATCTGCAAACAAAAAGAAAACTGACAAAATCATTTTTCTCCTGTAATTTTCCAGAATAATTCACAAATATAATTTCTTCATTTTCTTGAGTTAAACTTCAGCAGATATTAGTATAGAATTAGATAATACAATAAACAAAAGATCTACATATTTACATATGTATGTATATATAGAGAGATAGATAGATAATTTAGATAATAAAAATGAAAGTCATTTCGTAATTGAATTGCCTGACAAAAATAGTACTCCATTTGGGTAATGAAGTGTTAGCCTTTGATGGAATAATTTTGGCATGTGTATGTGTCCATATGACCCAGGGAGAGGGAATAATGATAAATATGTTTCTAAGTTGGTCCAAGTGAAAAATCTAGATTAAAAAAAATCAATCACGTTTTATTTTAAAATAACACAAGTTCTTCCCTCATCTTTCAAAATTTACCGCTGAAGATTTTTCTCAAGGAAAGTGAATTGAATTCACCCTAATTAGTTCTAGTCTTTCAAATGAGGATCCTGGTCCTGCAAAGATATTCTTTCATATAAGTGCCCTTTAGAAATGCCAATAAGCATGTTTCTGCTTTCCCATGAGAATAGTTCACATTTTATAAGGACAGAAAGCATCAGCATGTGTAACTGAAATAAGTCTGTGTAGCATGGGGCTCTCCCATTTATATTACTGGATAAATAGATCTATGCAGAGAGTATAAATGAGAGAATAAAGGATCTTTTACTGAAACTCACCAGACATTTCTTTCAAGAGATCTAAAATGGTGAATTCTACAAACAAAAGCAAGAGGAAATATGTTAATCCAATGCCCTATTCTTATTTGCTAGCTAGATTTAAAATATATATATATATATATACAAATACATATATATACAAATATATATATACAAATATATATATATTAAACAATTCTAAAAAAATTATTTCAGTGAAAAAAAAATCCTCCCCAAAAAGAAAATACTTAGTATCCAAGAAACACCAAAGTATATATTAAAGGTCTAAAAATGTAAGCAGTTGAGGAGGAGACTTTCAACACTAAGGTACATCAGTCAAGAACCAGATAGAACACATGACGTTAAGGGGGGCTCTCGCCCAGGGCTTCCAGGGTCTGAGATGTAGGGAAGTCCACATGAAGGCGTGGTGATGTCATGTTGTATCCTGGGCACTGCCGATGACCAACTCCAGTGGGTGACGGTGGTCACGGGAAGGCTCTGCTCTGCTCATGACACTCCATGCAGTTTCTCGGAGAACAGTTTGGCACATCCAATAAAACTGAAGATGAGTGTCCAGATTAACTGAGGGAAGTTTAACTGTAGGTATCTGAGGGAAACCTTGGACTTATCTTAAAAAAAGAGAAGAAACAGGCAAACTAATAAAAGGAGAGTCTGGGAACAGCCTTAAAAGAAACACAAGAAATCTTGTTTACAAAAAAAATGATAAATAACCATAAAAATATGATACAATGCTGTCTCTTTGAAATAAGGGCAGAACCCAATAAAAGATAAATGGAGCAATCGGATAGGAGAGTTTGTGAAATGAAATATGAGAGATGAAAGTTTTCTGTATGTTTCAAGGGTCAGAAGGTGACTTGGGGGAGATAGCCCAGGAAGTAGAACGCAGGAAGCGGGGCCTGAACCAGGGGACAAGGACTGGAACTCAGGGAGCAGGTAACCCACACTAGGACACAGGACCATGCAGGGCGGTGGGGCAGGGGGAGGCAGCCCAATGCCAGAGCCAGCGCGAACATTACAGCAGAAGGGCAGAGGCGGCCGCATGTCCCCAGTCCAGCACTGCTCTCATTGCCACCCTGTTGTAGCGACCTTTGTGTTTCCCCTGGGAGCATTTAATTCTTCCCTGAATTCTAACTGGACACATTCAAATATAATCAGCCAATATAATACACTGGTTTTTAAAAACTTGTAATGGAGCATAAACTCAATTTTGCTTCCTGAAAAAAGAACATTTTGGAGGGATTTTGCATGTACAAAACTGTGGACCATCTCTTTGTTTTTGACACCTTTGGAAGTTGCCGGAAGAATCCCACCATCTCTTGCTTGCACATGTGATGTGAGTTGTGCTGAGCTCCTCCTGGCTCCTCCTTCCAAGACCAAGGCTATGGGAGCAAGCAGGCTCAGCCACACTGCCCTCTTGGTGGAGTGGGGCTCAGTGTGTATCTGTCTGCTTTCTGGACTGCTTCTATGCATGTAGGTCAGCGGATCCTGGACACATGCTCTTAACATAGCCTGGCCTGAGAAAAGATCCTTTACTACCAGCACTGGTTAGAACCAGTCCACATGAGCATAACAGAAAAACAGACAAAAAAATTGAAGAATATTCAGCAAAATACCATAAAACCATTCAAAAGATTGCTCATGTAATAGAATACATTCTCCAAAACTTTGTGAAAAAAGCTACTTAAGCAATGGAATATATAGCACACTAATACTTAAATTTAAAAATAGACAAAATGCTTTTAATCTGATTAAAAGTGGGCAGAGGACCTGAATGGACATTTCTGCAAAGAAGACCTCCAGATGGCCAACAGATACATGAAAGGGCGCTCCACATCACTCATCACCAGGGAAATGCAAATCAGAACCACGATGAGATACCACCTCACACCTGTCAGAATGGCTAAAATTAACAACACAAGAAACAACAAGCATTAGTGAGGGTGTGGAGAAAAAGGAACCCTCACTCACTGTTGGTGGGAATGCAAATTGGTGCAGCCACTGTGGAAAAACCAGAGGGAAGTTCCTCAAAAAATGAAAAATAGGGGCTCCTGGGTGGCTCAATTGGTTAAGTGTCCAGCTTTTGGTTTTGGCTCAGGTCATGATCTCCAGGTGCTGGGATTGAGCCCCATGTTGGACTCCACGCTCAGTGCAGAGCCTACTTGTCCTTCTCTCTCTCTGCTCCTCTCCCCACCCCCCCACTTGCACTCTCTTTCTCTATCAAATAAATAAATAAATCTTATTAAAAAAACGAAAAATAGAATTACCACATGATCCAGTATTTCCGCTACTGGATATTTACCCAAAGAAAAAGAAAATACTCATTCGAAAAGATATTTACACCCCTGTGTTTATTGTTGCATTATCTACAATAGCCAAGATATGGAATCAACCCAGGTATCCACAGATAGAAGAATGGATAAAGAGGATGTGGGGTGTATATATACACACACACACACAACACACACTATATATATATATATATACACACACATATATATATACACACATTGCGTATATATAATATACAATAGAATAGTTACTATAAAAAAGAGTGAAATCTTGCCATTTACAACAATACGGATCATGGAAGGACCCAGAGGGTATAAGCCTAAGTGAAGTCAATCAGTCAGAGAAAGAAAACACCATATGATTTTACTCATGTGTGGAATGAACAANAAATAAGGGCAGAACCCAATAAAAGATAAATGGAGCAATCGGATAGGAGAGTTTGTGAAATGAAATATGAGAGATGAAAGTTTTCTGTATGTTTCAAGGGTCAGAAGGTGACTTGGGGGAGATAGCCCAGGAAGTAGAACGCAGGAAGCGGGGCCTGAACCAGGGGACAAGGACTGGAACTCAGGGAGCAGGTAACCCACACTAGGACACAGGACCATGCAGGGCGGTGGGGCAGGGGGAGGCAGCCCAATGCCAGAGCCAGCGCGGACATTACAGCAGAAGGGCAGAGGCGGCTGCATGTCCCCAGTCCAGCGCTGCTCTCATTGCCACCCTGTTGTAGCGACCTTTGTGTTTCCCCTGGGAGCATTTAATTCTTCCCTGAATTCTAACTGGACACATTCAAATATAATCAGCCAATATAATACACTGGTTTTTAAAAACTCGTAATGGACCATAAACTCAATTTTGCTTCCTGAAAAAAGAACATTTTGGGGGGATTTTGCATGTACAAAACTGTGGACCATCTCTTTGTTTTTGACACCTTTGGAAGTTGCCGGAAGAATCCCACCATCTCTTGCTTGCACATGTGATGTGAGTTGTGCTGAGCTCCTCCTGGCTCCTCCTTCCAAGACCAAGGCTATGGGAGCAAGCAGGCTCAGCCACACTGCCCTCTTGGTGGGGTGGGGCTCAGTGTGTATCTGTCTGCTTTCTGGACTGCTTCTATGCATGTAGGTCAGTGGATCCTGGACACATGCTCTTAACATAGCCTGGCCTGAGAAAAGATCCTTTACTACCAGCACTGGTTAGAACCAGTCCACATGAGCATAACAGAAAAACAGACAAAAAAATTGAAGAATATTCAGCAAAATACCATAAAACCATTCAAAAGATTGCTCATGTAATAGAATACATTCTCCAAAACTTTGTGAAAAAAGCTACTTAAGCAATGGAATATATAGCACACTAATACTTAAATTTAAAAATAGACAAAATGCTTTTAATCTGATTAAAAGTGGGCAGAGGACCTGAATGGACATTTCTGCAAAGAAGACCTCCAGATGGCCAACAGATACATGAAAGGGCGCTCCACATCACTCATCACCAGGGAAATGCAAATCAGAACCACGATGAGATACCACCTCACACCTGTCAGAATGGCTAAAATTAACAACACAAGAAACAACAAGCATTAGTGAGGATGTGGAGAAAAAGGAACCCTCACTCACTGTTGGTGGGAATGCAAATTGGTGCAGCCACTGTGGAAAAACCAGAGGGAAGTTCCTCAAAAAATGAAAAATAGGGGCTCCTGGGTGGCTCAATTGGTTAAGTGTCCAGCTTTTGGTTTTGGCTCAGGTCATGATCTCCAGGTGCTGGGATTGAGCCCCATGTTGGACTCCACGCTCAGTGCAGAGCCTACTTGTCCTTCTCTCTCTCTGCTCCTCTCCCCACCCCCCCACTTGCACTCTCTTTCTCTATCAAATAAATAAATAAATCTTATTAAAAAAACGAAAAATAGAATTACCACATGATCCAGTATTTCCGCTACTGGATATTTACCCAAAGAAAAAGAAAATACTCATTCGAAAAGATATTTACACCCCTGTGTTTATTGTTGCATTATCTACAATAGCCAAGATATGGAATCAACCCAGGTATCCACAGATAGAAGAATGGATAAAGAGGATGTGGGGTGTATATATACACACACACACACAACACACACTATATATATATATATATACACACACATATATATATACACACATTGCGTATATATAATATACAATAGAATAGTTACTATAAAAAAGAGTGAAATCTTGCCATTTACAACAATACGGATCATGGAAGGACCCAGAGGGTATAAGCCTAAGTGAAGTCAATCAGTCAGAGAAAGAAAACACCATATGATTTTACTCATGTGTGGAATGAACAAACAAACAAAAGAGAGACTAAAAGCAGACTCTTAGCTACAGAGAACAAACCGGTGGTTGCGGGGGG
>NC_048232.1:3877334-3885170 GCF_002007445.2 Ailuropoda melanoleuca | reverse complement strand
ATATATATATATATATACAAATACATATATATACAAATATATATATACAAATATATATATATTAAACAATTCTAAAAAAATTATTTCAGTGAAAAAAAAATCCTCCCCAAAAAGAAAATACTTAGTATCCAAGAAACACCAAAGTATATATTAAAGGTCTAAAAATGTAAGCAGTTGAGGAGGAGACTTTCAACACTAAGGTACATCAGTCAAGAACCAGATAGAACACATGACGTTAAGGGGGGCTCTCGCCCAGGGCTTCCAGGGTCTGAGATGTAGGGAAGTCCACATGAAGGCGTGGTGATGTCATGTTGTATCCTGGGCACTGCCGATGACCAACTCCAGTGGGTGACGGTGGTCACGGGAAGGCTCTGCTCTGCTCATGACACTCCATGCAGTTTCTCGGAGAACAGTTTGGCACATCCAATAAAACTGAAGATGAGTGTCCAGATTAACTGAGGGAAGTTTAACTGTAGGTATCTGAGGGAAACCTTGGACTTATCTTAAAAAAAGAGAAGAAACAGGCAAACTAATAAAAGGAGAGTCTGGGAACAGCCTTAAAAGAACACAAGAAATCTTGTTTACAAAAAAAATGATAAATAACCATAAAAATATGATACAATGCTGTCTCTTTGAAATAAGGGCAGAACCCAATAAAAGATAAATGGAGCAATCGGATAGGAGAGTTTGTGAAATGAAATATGAGAGATGAAAGTTTTCTGTATGTTTCAAGGGTCAGAAGGTGACTTGGGGGAGATAGCCCAGGAAGTAGAACGCAGGAAGCGGGGCCTGAACCAGGGGACAAGGACTGGAACTCAGGGAGCAGGTAACCCACACTAGGACACAGGACCATGCAGGGCGGTGGGGCAGGGGGAGGCAGCCCAATGCCAGAGCCAGCGCGGACATTACAGCAGAAGGGCAGAGGCGGCTGCATGTCCCCAGTCCAGCGCTGCTCTCATTGCCACCCTGTTGTAGCGACCTTTGTGTTTCCCCTGGGAGCATTTAATTCTTCCCTGAATTCTAACTGGACACATTCAAATATAATCAGCCAATATAATACACTGGTTTTTAAAAACTTGTAATGGAGCATAAACTCAATTTTGCTTCCTGAAAAAAGAACATTTTGGAGGGATTTTGCATGTACAAAACTGTGGACCATCTCTTTGTTTTTGACACCTTTGGAAGTTGCCGGAAGAATCCCACCATCTCTTGCTTGCACATGTGATGTGAGTTGTGCTGAGCTCCTCCTGGCTCCTCCTTCCAAGACCAAGGCTATGGGAGCAAGCAGGCTCAGCCACACTGCCCTCTTGGTGGAGTGGGGCTCAGTGTGTATCTGTCTGCTTTCTGGACTGCTTCTATGCATGTAGGTCAGCGGATCCTGGACACATGCTCTTAACATAGCCTGGCCTGAGAAAAGATCCTTTACTACCAGCACTGGTTAGAACCAGTCCACATGAGCATAACAGAAAAACAGACAAAAAAATTGAAGAATATTCAGCAAAATACCATAAAACCATTCAAAAGATTGCTCATGTAATAGAATACATTCTCCAAAACTTTGTGAAAAAAGCTACTTAAGCAATGGAATATATAGCACACTAATACTTAAATTTAAAAATAGACAAAATGCTTTTAATCTGATTAAAAGTGGGCAGAGGACCTGAATGGACATTTCTGCAAAGAAGACCTCCAGATGGCCAACAGATACATGAAAGGGCGCTCCACATCACTCATCACCAGGGAAATGCAAATCAGAACCACGATGAGATACCACCTCACACCTGTCAGAATGGCTAAAATTAACAACATAAGAAACAACAAGCATTAGTGAGGGTGTGGAGAAAAAGGAACCCTCACTCACTGTTGGTGGGAATGCAAATTGGTGCAGCCACTGTGGAAAAACCAGAGGGAAGTTCCTCAAAAAATGAAAAATAGGGGCTCCTGGGTGGCTCAATTGGTTAAGTGTCCAGCTTTTGGTTTTGGCTCAGGTCATGATCTCCAGGTGCTGGGATTGAGCCCCATGTTGGACTCCACGCTCAGTGCAGAGCCTACTTGTCCTTCTCTCTCTCTGCTCCTCTCCCCACCCCCCCACTTGCACTCTCTTTCTCTATCAAATAAATAAATAAATCTTATTAAAAAAACGAAAAATAGAATTACCACATGATCCAGTATTTCCGCTACTGGATATTTACCCAAAGAAAAAGAAAATACTCATTCGAAAAGATATTTACACCCCTGTGTTTATTGTTGCATTATCTACAATAGCCAAGATATGGAATCAACCCAGGTATCCACAGATAGAAGAATGGATAAAGAGGATGTGGGGTGTATATATACACACACACACACAACACACACTATATATATATATATATACACACACATATATATATACACACATTGCGTATATATAATATACAATAGAATAGTTACTATAAAAAAGAGTGAAATCTTGCCATTTACAACAATACGGATCATGGAAGGACCCAGAGGGTATAAGCCTAAGTGAAGTCAATCAGTCAGAGAAAGAAAACACCATATGATTTTACTCATGTGTGGAATGAGCAAACAAACAAAAGAGAGACTAAAAGCAGACTCTTAGCTACAGAGAACAAACCGGTGGTTGCCGGGGGCGGGGGGGTAAAGTACATGAAGGAGATTAAAGCACTCTCACTGCGATGAGCTCTGAGAAATGTATAGAATTGTTCAATCATTATATTTTACGCGTGAAACTAACGCAACACTGCGTGTTAACTATACTTGAACAAGAAAATTTAAAAAAAACAGACAAAACAACTCAGTATAGAATTTATGGACACAATACATATCCGTAGCATAAAATAGGAATGGGAGGACAAATTCAGGGTGTTGGTTATCTCTAAGGGGAAGGAAAAGGCTCAGTAAGGGACTTCCAACTTACCAACAAATTTCAATTTCTTAAAAAAAGTCTGAAACATATATATCGAACTGTGAAGAACTGAGAAATCTGCCAGTTCATTATATTATTTCCTATATCTTCCTTATATTTTATAATGAACACCAAAAAGCCCAACTGTGTGTAAAATGTAAAGTGACCCCATTGTCATCACCACTCGCGAAGTTTGCACGGTTCTGAGCAGCTGTGCCTTCTAAGTGCCTGGAAGAAAGGCTGATTACCTCCCTCATCTATTGGCACAAAATGCAATCGATGATCATGTTTTTAATTGCATGAAAATCCTGACTACAGCAAAACTGGAAACTAAAATTAACATTCCTTCTTAGAACTATCATTGCCACCTAGTACCAAGTTGACAGGTCATTGCTCCCAGTATTTATATGAGTTCTGGCTAAGTGATAATTTCCCATATAAAACGCTTGGCCTTTTGCCTGCCCTTGGTCTCTCTAGTTCTCATGGCTATGGACTGCAGGTTTGTGTCCCCTCAGAATCTTCCGTGGGTACACCCATCTCCAAGGTGACGGTGTTAGGAGGTGGGGCCTTTGGGAGGTGATGAGGTCATAAGAGTAGAGCCCCTAGGATGGGATTAGTGCCCTTATAAAAGAGACCCCAGAGAGCCCCTTGGCCCTTCCCCATGTGAAGACACAATGAGACGATGGCCATCTGTGGGCCAAGGAGAGAGGCCTCGAAAGAAGCCAAACCCACCAACGCCCTGATCTTGGACTTCCAGCCTCCAGAGCTGTGGAAAATAAATATTCTTTGTTTAAACTCCCCAGACTATGGTATTCCGCTAGGGCAGCCTGGGCAGATGAGACATCGTCCTTCCCCAAATGTGGGAGTCCTCTTACTGTGGATGTCACTAGACAGGGGAGGAGCAGATCCCAATCAACAGTCCTGGGTCCAAAGTCACTGGGGCTAAACTCACTCATTCAGCAAACATACAACGAAAGGAGCTCGGTTAAAACAATCCTCCCCCCTTCCTGCCCATGCCTATCTTAGACATTGTTAACACTTTTACAAAATATAGCTGAACCAGGGAGACATGAAGTGCTTTTTCCAGGGCTAGGGGTGGCCCACTATAAAATATTCTGACGCCTAAGGGAGAAAAAATACATAATACCTATTTGTCCGAAATAATATCAGAACCATCACAAATTGATTTGTTACAGAGAAAAGCGACAGATAATTTCATTTCCAAGAAAATCACACGCTCATAATCATCAGGGATCATCAGTAATCACAAATAGAGAGTCAAATATGTGTCTGTGATTTTTAGATATTTTATCGCCTGAAAAAGAAGGATTAAAGTAAGCGAATTCTCTAAAAATGGCTATGTGTCCATATAAGGTTTGTGCGCCCTCGGTCTCATGGCAGCCGCGGCCTGCTGCGGGTGGGCTCGCTCTGGGAGGGTGGTGGGAGGTTCGGGTGTGCACGGGCTGAAGGCAGAATGAGGGCTCTGATGGGGTCACAAGGAGACTCTGAAATCTGACGGAATCAGGTCTAAATCTTGGGCCATCGCCTGATCTTTGAGTGATTTTCTTCTTCTTTCCCCAGGACAAAGCTTACCGGTAAAGACCCACGATCGGCATATGTCCACAACATGCATGTGTAGAGTTAAATAAAAAAATTAAAAATAAAATAAAATAATAAAATAAAATGAAAGGAGTTATTTGGGAGCAAAAGTACCGTTCACAAGATTATCTATATCCATTTTTTAAAGCCTGAATTAGAATCTTATTCAACTAAGGAAATGGAATTTTCTACACCGTCCCGTGCCATAGAAGACATGTTGGTTACGCATCTCATAAATGTCCTCTTTTAAACCATCCTCCTGGAACTGCAAGCTTGAATGCGTGCAGCGAGGCTCCGTGACCCTCACACTTCCCTTCTGCAAGCGGGCCGCTGGTCCCAAGCCCTCTCCCCTTCCTGTCCCCTCCCTAGGAGCAGCTCTTGTTCCATGCCCATGGCCTTGGCAGGGCTGGCGACAAATGTAGTAGGTAGAAACAAATGATGTCAAGATGAGTGGGACGGAGCAGTCGGTCCCATCAGGTTAGTTTACCCGGTTTTGCTGCCCTTGTCGTCGTGTTGTCCTCACTTGGAAAACTAAATTTACCATCGTAACCTCAGCCTGAGGACCCCATGACCCTCTTTCCACGTCAGCCTGTTGGATCGAGCTGGGGTGCCCTGCCTCTGGGGTTGCTCTGAAATCTAAATGCTGTAAAGCAATCCCAGATCCTCCGCGAGCTTTACAAGCCGGAGTCTGCACTTGGAACCTGCACTTACGACTCCTCGTCTCACACATACAGCTTCATTGTTCCAGCAAAGGAGAGCCAGGTTTCTGCCCTTTGTGATGAAGGTCTTCCCAGAGGAAGTTCTTGTCAAATATTGGGATTTTAATGCTGCAGATTTAGTCTGCATTGCCTTGTCTCAATGTCTTACTTCTTTCTGTTTTAGGTGGCTTCTTTCCTTTTATTGCTATTATGCTCCAATCAGACACTTAATTGTCTGAAATCCCAGCTGACTGATAACAGCAACTGTCTCCAAAAGTGGATTTTCACCGGGAACCGGGGCATCTGTACTCATTTCCTTCCCATTTAATACTGTGTTTTAGCAAAGACCTATCATCCGTCCTTCACAGTATTGAAACCCGGCCCCTCTGAATTCTGACTCTTTGGGGCCCAATCTCCCAGTCTCCTATTTCTTAAATTGCTTGAAACAGCTCAGTGGAAACGGTACCACTTCTTATTGGAGAAGCGCAGAGAAGAGAGTGTCACGCATCCCAGGAGCGGCCATCAGAAAAGAGTTTGAAAAGGGTGGCAGGATTCTTGGAAATGTCTCAAGTGCTCAGCCTGCAGAAAGGAAACCTGCAGCGAGACGGAGAGCCCTGATTCATGAGCAACTCTTCTCAGATGTTCACAAAGGACTTCTCCATTTCCTTTTCTTTCTTTCTTTCTTTCTTTCTTTCTTTCTTTCTTTCTTTCTTTCTTTCTTTCTTTTTCTTAGTTTTTAAATCACATCCATTACAGCAAGATTTAAGAGGGGGATTCTAGCCGGAGGGGTATGCCAAGTGCTGACCTGGGCATTTTTCTGAGGCCCAGGATTGAGAAATTACAGAAAGACTGTAAAATGCGCAGAAGGACATCCAGAGCCCCTGCTCCGTGGAGAACACCTTGAAGGCTTCCCCTCCTTCTTCTGCCGGTTGGCNCATTGTTCCAGCAAAGGAGAGCCAGGTTTCTGCCCTTTGTGATGAAGATCTTCCCAGAGGAAGTTCTTGTCAAATATTGGGATTTTAATGCTGCAGATTTAGTCTGTATTGCCTTGTCTCAATGTCTTACTTCTTTCTGTTTTAGGTGGCTTCTTTCCTTTTATTGCTATTATGCTCCAATCAGACACTTAATTGTCTGAAATCCCAGCTGACTGATAACAGCAACTGTCTCCAAAAGTGGATTTTCACCGGGAACCGGGGCATCTGTACTCATTTCCTTCCCATTTAATACTGTGTTTTAGCAAAGACCTATCATCCGTCCTTCACAGTATTGAAACCCGGCCCCTCTGAATTCTGACTCTTTGGGGCCCAATCTCCCAGTCTCCTATTTCTTAAATTGCTTGAAACAGCTCAGTGGAAACGGTACCACTTCTTATTGGAGAAGCGCAGAGAAGAGAGTGTCACGCATCCCAGGAGCGGCCATCAGAAAAGAGTTTGAAAAGGGTGGCAGGATTCTTGGAAATGTCTCAAGTGCTCAGCCTGCAGAAAGGAAACCTGCAGCGAGACGGAGAGCCCTGATTCATGAGCAACTCTTCTCAGATGTTCACAAAGGACTTCTCCATTTCCTTTTCTTTCTTTCTTTCTTTCTTTCTTTCTTTCTTTCTTTCTTTCTTTCTTTCTCTCTTTTTCTTAGTTTTTAAATCACATCCATTACAGCAAGATTTAAGAGGGGGATTCTAGCCGGAGGGGTATGCCAAGTGCTGACCTGGGCATTTTTCTGAGGCCCAGGATTGAGAAATTACAGAAAGACTGTAAAATGCGCAGAAGGACATCCAGAGCCCCTGCTCCGTGGAGAACACCTTGAAGGCTTCCCCTCCTTCTTCTGCCGGTTGGCTGCCGCCCGGTCGTCCTAGAAGGCATCGGCAGAGAATCCTAACACACACGCCCATCCCAGCAAGGCTAAAATGTGTTCGTTTTAATGCAGCCTTCATGGTTTAATGAAGTATATGACAGAACTCACTCATCCAAAAAGAAATGAAAAGAGCAAAGCCCCATTAAAAAACAAAACAAAACAAAACAAACGCAACACCTGGGGACCAATTCCAGAAACGAACCAGTAAGCTCTTCCTACTCAACACCCAGATTTGCCATCAACCCCATCACCATCCTGGACGCACAGTTACTAAGTGGCCACATCTGCAGGACGCTGGGCCAGCCGCTCTTGAAAGCAAGCCCCTCTGTCCCCGCAGGACTTGGGCCGTGAATAGAGATGGACCAGAGCGGGGGCCCTGGGACCGCACGGTGTGCACACACACAGCCACACGCCTCACCCACACACGCACATGTGCCCACAGCTAGTTACTACATACGTATTTTCCACTCACCCGGGGTACCCTCCGTTTCACAGAACCGAGTAAAGAATCTGTTTGTATGCCCTCCTATTGCACCCTGTTTATGAATTAAAACCAAACAAAATTTCGGTCTGGATGGCAGGGAATGCAGCGCCACAACTGTGGTCTCCTCTGGAGAAGAGCACCTCGCCCTTGACCTGCTCTGGGGGAGACCATTGCAGGCAGTGCTCTCACATGGGATCTATTCGGTGTGCGAGGAACAGTTGTTTCATAGAAATGCTTACTCCCTAATTTATCTCCATGGTGAGAAAGAGGTTTTGTCTCTTTCTAGATTTTTCTGACGG
>NC_048232.1:3828029-3871209 GCF_002007445.2 Ailuropoda melanoleuca | reverse complement strand
CAGAGAATCCTAACACACACGCCCATCCCAGCAAGGCTAAAATGTGTTCGTTTTAATGCAGCCTTCATGGTTTAATGAAGTATATGACAGAACTCACTCATCCAAAAAGAAATGAAAAGAGCAAAGCCCCATTAAAAAACAAAACAAAACAAAACAAACGCAACACCTGGGGACCAATTCCAGAAACGAACCAGTAAGCTCTTCCTACTCAACACCCAGATTTGCCATCAACCCCATCACCATCCTGGACGCACAGTTACTAAGTGGCCACATCTGCAGGACGCTGGGCCAGCCGCTCTTGAAAGCAAGCCCCTCTGTCCCCGCAGGACTTGGGCCGTGAATAGAGATGGACCAGAGCGGGGGCCCTGGGACCGCACGGTGTGCACACACACAGCCACACGCCTCGCCCACACACGCACATGTGCCCACAGCTAGTTACTACATACGTATTTTCCACTCACCCGGGGTACCCTCCGTTTCACAGAACCGAGTAAAGAATCTGTTTGTATGCCCTCCTATTGCACCCTGTTTATGAATTAAAACCAAACAAAATTTCGGTCTGGATGGCAGGGAATGCAGCGCCACAACTGTGGTCTCCTCTGGAGAAGAGCACCTCGCCCTTGACCTGCTCTGGGGGAGACCATTGCAGGCAGTGCTCTCACATGGGATCTATTCGGTGTGCGAGGAACAGTTGTTTCATAGAAATGCTTACTCCCTAATTTATCTCCATGGTGAGAAAGAGGTTTTGTCTCTTTCTAGATTTTTCTGACGGGGTGTCACAACGCTGTCGATCTCTAGACCCCACATTCTGACATGCCCCCAGGGGAAGCCATAACTTACTAGAAAGCTCCTGTAAGAATACCAGCAACTGTGCTTTTGGGTTGTCAGCCATTCTGTTACGGAGGCACGACGGAAAGGGTAGGTCTTGCTCAGCATTTCACCTCCAGAGCAATCATCCGTGTATGCAAACCGATACTCCTTCGTTCGGCTGGGTGGCGAGGGGAAGTACCCAGAGCTCCTTAGCCCTTAGCAGATGGGGCCCCGTTAACACAACTCCGTCGTCTTGCTTTCCCAGTGCCCCACCGCGGAGACAGGGCCTTTGCACCTCCGGTGCTTGCTTCCCACAGATGTTTGCAGGGCTTCTCCCTGGCTTTCTCTAGCTCTGCTCAGACGAGGTCCACTGCCCACCATGTCCCTCCCACACAGTCCTGTTGCCGTCAGTCTTCCTGGCTCGCTAGGCTTTTTAGTACTTGGCTTTTGTCTTTCTCAGCCAACAAGAACATAAACCAAACGAGAGCAGTAAAAGCATCTGTTGTGTATCCTTTCATATCCCCAACGTCCAGACCAATGCGTAGGACATGGAAATGCTCACCAGTCTTTGTGGAATTAATCAATCATCTGGTTCACTGTGTCACCAGCCTCAGACTTAAAACCGTCTGCATACTCTGTCACAGACCTTTGTTAGGTGGTGAGGGGTGCTGAGGCAACAGCTCGCTGTACTTCTGCTCGCCTCTCCCCCACTAACCCCCCACCCCGGGAAGCATAGGAAACAGACGCCCTGGTGTCTAACCACCAGGACAACTGGCCTGGTCACCTGCCACTTTCCCTGGAAGGTGCCCAGGGCCCCGGGGACAATCAGGGGTGCTTACACGCATGCTTGCACCAGTTCACTTCGGCAGAGAAGAGCTCTGAGCTTGGCAGCAACCTCACACTTCCTGATGTGTGATTCTTCCGTGACCGTTTATATCTGGGCGCATAAGGCGTGGCTAACCTACGGCCAGAGGGCACCACTCATTCACTCCCTCGCGAACCCGCACAGTCCCTGTGCTGACCCCCGCTCATCGTTCTCAATTCTAGGTCGGGGGAGGCGAGAGGCAAGGATCGGGCTTGGAGCCGTGACACCCCTTGTGGAGGGACGTCCATCCTTTTCCACTTCTAGACCATCTTCGACTCCATCCAGCAGCGATGGAGAGCCTGCCATCTTGTAGGGTGTTCTTGGGACCCTAAAGCACAGTCGTGAAGGGAAAGAAGCTGCTGTTTTTGAAGGGATGTGACACGCTGGGGAGAACAATATTCAACTTCACGAGGCATGATCTTAGATGGTGCTAAGTGTCATGGAATGAATAAAGCTGGATGATAAAAAACACTTAGCTCTGAAGATGCTGGGATTTTCTGGATCCCCCAGTTGTGTGAGCTGCACAGCCCCTGACTGGGGCTTCTGGTCGGGGTTAGGAGGTGGCGTTTGAGCTGCCCAGGCATTTTGTCTGAGCTCAGTGCTCCTCAGAGGTGTGCCTGGAGGTGAGGATTAATATGGAAATGACCTATCAGAGACTCCTTCCATGAGAAGCCATTCTGAGAGCTAGGGAGCAAAATTGGGAGAGAGAAGAGGTGAAGCTCAGGGGAGTCCCAGAGCCCGCCTGTTTTCTCAGTGGGCTCTAGAGACCACACTGCCCCCATAGTTGGCTCCATGGAACGGAGGGAAGCTGGCTTTCACACGCTGCCTACAGCTCCAGCCAGTCACGGAGCTTTCTGGGGAGTCCCAGGCACCCCTGACAGTGCCCTGAGCAAAGCTGGTCTGCAAAGAGCAGGGGAAAGTCACCCCAGGGAGAAGAGAGGGAAGACACGGGTGCCTTGAAGAGGGACGGAAGTGGGTGAGGCCAGGGCAGGAGCTCGATGAGTTCGGGAGGGCCATAAGAGGAGGGAGAGGACGGGGCCAACAGCTCAGATTTGGGTCTGAGTTCCATGAGATGCCTTTGGAGGGCCAGGAATATTCTTGTCTTATTTTTTAATTATTTCAGGAACCAAAGGGAAGATGATTTGCAAGAAGGCAAAGGTGAAAGCTGGAAGTACCACACATGGACATGGCCAGGTTTAAAATAGTTCAAAATTTTTACTTTTATATGTTTCTGGATTTAAGTAAGACCCAAGACTTGAAAATAAACGGCAATTGAGGTACTTCGAATTTCTCTGTGTCTCTGTGTATCTACCAATCTACACGCACCCACACACACAGATTTTTTTCATTCTGATAATTCTTCATGGAATCCCCTTATGCCAGACCAGATTTACATTTCAAATTACAGGAGATAAATAAAATGATCTTTCCTCAGATCCTAAACACCTCAGACGCAGTGTCACAGAATACATGAGTGACCTTTTGTGAATATTTGGTTTACTATCTCTTGCAATAAACATGTTCAAGAAATGATAGAGTAAGACGTGTGTTCCTCAAATGCATACTCTCAAAAAGTTTTGGAAAATAAGTCACTAAAGCTCTAAAGAATAACCTGAAAGATTATTAAAACCAGCTGGATGCCATGACAGCTTTATATTTGAAAGTAAAGAGACATGTAACTGCCCATTATCAGTGTCTTCTAAATGGAAAAGAAATGCAAGTCTGTGTTTTCATGGAAATATGGACACCCTTGGGTTCCGTGCTGCTGTTTCTCGCCTGCCGTATACCAGGTCATTTGGACACGAATCTGTGTCTTTCTCTGGCTCTGCTGGTACATGTTATTTGGGAAAGGTCAGAAGTATTACTGTGGCCATTATGATACAGTACTCATTGCTGACATACTGGCTTTCACTGTCGCTTTGTGATGTATGTCCATTATAAATAATGTGAAACCTCAAAAACATTCATAGCTAAGGAATGCTTTATTGCTTTAATTATTATCGAGTGATACACAAACATTATTTTATTTTTATTTGATTGATTTTTTTTAGATTTTATTTATTTATGTGACAGAGAGAGAGACAGCCAGCGAGAGAGGGAACAGGGGGAGTGGGAGAGGAAGAAGCAGGCTCCCAGCGGAGGAGACCGATGTGGGACTCGATCCCGGAACGCCGGGATCACACCCTGAGCCGAAGGCAAGACGCTTAACGGCGCCCCCACAAACGTTATTTTAAACACAACTGCACATTAGAACTTTCTCCTGATCTCTGCATTCTATACTTTTCTCAACAGGCTTCTGTCTTATAATTAGTGTCCCCTTTTTTTAGTTTAAACATAGTTGATGTAATTTAAAACCAGAGGCATTTATGCTAGCCTGTTTTCTTAAGATTACAGTCAGGGGTTAATTTGCTTAATGGATTGAGGGAAAACAGTTTTCAATAGGGTTGATCAAAATTATATATTAGCCTATTGATGTCTTCAACCACATATAATATGGGAACATATTAATGAAACACGGGGGCTAAAATAAAGATACTACAGACGAGAAAGATTGTGCCAATTGTGTCTTTGGGGCAACAGTCTTTTGTTTCAGCCTGTAAAGTGCACCTTTATGTTGGCACTGATTTATAACCTTCTGCTCAACTGGAAACGTGCCTGTTGCAGAGGAGAGTAGAATGCACGCACAGAAACATTTAAATCTCACAAGGGTGGCTCTGATCGCTCGCATACTTATCATACCCGCTAGTGTACTTCTCCTGTGCAGACAAAAATAAACCACCTTCCAAGGTATGCGATCACCCCCCAAAGTGAGGATGAGGGACCTCAGGCCCCCATTCCAGTTACGACAACCCTTCCCATCCTTTGCCCTCTCTTGCTTTTTGACAGCAAACTTGAAAAAGTCCGTACAAATTACAGTAGATGCGAATTTTCTACTTCCATTTCCTTCATGATCTTTTCTTAGTTTACATTTTAAAAATCTAGTTTTGTCAAAAAAATGTTTCACTGAAGCTTTTTAGAAAGCATACTTGTCGCGGAGAAATTAATCAGCAAAATCAGTGAGCTAATTTTAATGATGATTACTATTTTAATGGGTGAATATTTTTAGCTCTGTCTGGAATGCAAAACCGCTCTCTGACTTGGTGAGATTTAAAGTGAGCACAAACTGCGTTTTGCCACATCTAACAAGCACAGATAGCACATTATCTTAATTCAAATTAGAAAGATATTTATAGACCAGCCTAAGAAGCCGCAGCTCAGGTACTGAATGAATGATGCTGGCAGAGACCAAACCCTGATAAGCGGGTAATGAGACTGTCTCCGGGACAGCTGCAGCCAGCTCGCTGTCCTGCCTAGAGCGACAAAGGTTTCAGTCCACTCCCCTTCCCTCGTTTTATGAAGAAAGAAGTGTACCTGGCAATTCAGGCTAACGCTGTAAACTACTGTATTATACCTGTTGGGGGTGTGTTTATGGCTCTCGTTCATCAAAAGTGAGTGCTGTATGTCTAGTATCCGGTCCGAGTCGCGCATGGAATTTTCCATAGAACATCGTGTTATGAATTGCCATGACTCATAATAGGTTCCCATAAATAAGCCCTCTATGAAAAGTGTATTGTAATAGTCGCCGTGTGGAGTGTCTGCCCTGATAGATTTTGACCTCCTCTCTGTTATGTGAACTGCATTTTCTGTCATTTGTTTTCATAGTGGAAGCAGGAGATGAAACCATAATATTTACTATGCACGTTTGCTCTCTGTCGGCGTGATGTACTGCGGGGCAGCGTCCGGCCCTAATGGCCAGGGGCAGGCAGAGCGCCCAGACGAGACAGCCTCACCTCACCCTCGACTCAACGTGCCTGTTAAAAGGCACGCCCGCAACTCACTTGTGTGTAGCATAACCCTGTACCATAACCAAGCATGACTTGATACATGGAAAGATATTCTTGGTAAATAAATGAAACTAGCGCTTTGGAGACGAACTTCATGGAATTGGAGACAATTGTAATCATCACCATAATGACAAGACTTATCTTGTCTTATCCGTACCCAGGCAGCTCCACGGCTTCTGGGCGTCCCACACCTTCGAGAACAATGGCCTCAGGGACAGAAGGCCTCTCTCCACCCGTGCCATCCCTTCTCCACCCAGAAGACTGTGGATAAATGACCAATTAGGGCTTTGGAGGCCAGTAGCAACTGACCCAAAACTAAAAATATTTCAACGTTGGCAACTAGCATCCATCAGAGTAACGAGAGGCATTCGCTATTGATTTCCCTACACTCAGCCCAGAGATTGTCCCCCAGATGAACCTCCAATGGCAAAAATGGCATACAATTAAATGAAATGATTTTCATTTCACTGAGAGACATTTTTGTTAGCAGTTTCTATTACTGAGAGTATTTATTTAACCTTTTATAATAAAATAGCCACCTTATTAGATAAACGCACACTTTTATTTTCAGTGCTATGATTTGAAATATTTCCGAGGTTCTCATTATTTGCAGAAATATCACAGCTCTTAGGACTTAAAGTTTCTTTCTTTTTTTTTTTTTTCCACATTCCTTGGATGGCACCGATCATACTTGCAAGATGTCAGATATACCACGCACACACGTGTCCTCCAATCCACCTGCCCGGACCCACCTCCCCCTCATTTGAGAGAGAAAACTCAGGTGATATAACACCAAAGGGAGATTTTATTCTTTCTAGGCACATACCTCCTAGGAAATGGTTGTTTTTATATATGTCAGAATTGAACTGTGGCTTGAAATCAGAGGGCACATTTCAGTGCTTGCAAAAACAGGCAGAAGAAGGAATGCAACGTCTTTTCTCACCTGCCGTAGACACACCTTGTTTCCCAGCACACGAGGGAGGAGTGGTTGCACCATGAAAACAGGCGTTGTGACCATTCCTACGAAGGTCTTACGTCTTCAGCTTGTCTTGGGTAGCTTTTATATATGCAAGGTGTGCTGAGCAGAAAGGAACATAAATATTTACACAATAAAACATCCTCTTACCTGAGAAGCCGGTTGGGGAAAATATAGGTCACCGGGCGCTCCCTGACATCGTGTCATACCTTCCATCCCTTTTGCCTGAACTGTCATGAGATTGTGACAAAGGAGCTCAGAATTTGCCCACACCCATTTGTGATTCCAAACAGCTTCCCAAAAGATCTTTTTTATTCCAGGCTCTGGGAAACATTTTATCTCATCAGCTCATCAAAGTCAATCTTCCCCCACCCCTACCTGCACACCCCATACACCAGACAGGGTAGGCTAGGAGTCTCATAAGGACTGCCGGCCTTCCATCTGCCTTGCTTCTGTGGGTCCCTGTACTGCCTCTTCTTTCCACTGGCACTGATTCTGTGCCCCTATTCTCATTCATTTCATTTTTGGTTGAGTTGTCCCAGGAACAGACCTTGAGACGAGGAGGGTTTAGAGCAAATATTTATTAAGAAATTCTTCCAAGAGAAACCAACTGGTAAGGGAGTAAGGGAGATCAGTACAAGCAAGTTTTGGGGGATCCCACGGGGAGACCCAGGTGGCACCTGCCCTGTGGAATTTGTTCCTGCTGAAGACAGAGGAGGGGCTTCTGTGTTCTGGGGATCGGTCCTGGAGGTGGGGCTGATGGAGAGAGGGAAGCAGGTGGAGGGCTGGATTCTGGGCTTTTCCAGGGCAACCCTCTGAAGAAGGCCCTTGGGCAGCAGAGCACAGAAAGGGTGGGGAAATGCACAGCTGGCTAGTGACAAGAGCTGGGGGGCCTTAGGAAATCAATGCATCTGCGATGCTGTGTTTACCTTAGACAACAATGAAGTGCTGGAGACCAGTGTTCCCCACTTAACCTGTACCATTCACCAGTCATGCTCGTCTTTGAAGTACTTTTCAAATGAAGATTGGTCTCCAGGAATGTGTAACAAAAGTTGGGACAATGCAACAAGACTGAAAAGTATCCTATTTACATCAGCCCAGCCCCAGCCCCAGCCCCACTTGAACCAATTAGTGGCATAAATTACGTTTAAAGCTTAGGTTGGGGATTTTTCTTGAAAATAGAGAAACATGGAAAAAGAACAGAAATAGCAAGTCATGTGTTTTCTTAATTGGATATTTATGATAAACTTAAGAACTCTTATTAAGGAGATGGACGAAACGAGTAAGCACTTAACATTCATTGGGAATCTTCTGAGTCAGTGCAGAGAACGGACCTCATTAATCTGCACGACAGTCATTAGGGTTGAATTAAATTCTTTATTCTGTTGATGAATAAACTAAGTCTTAAATAAAAGTACTTGTCCAAAGTCACATAGCTTGAGTAAAGCTGAGATTCAAGTCTGGGTTTTCCTAACCCAACAATGGCAGTTTTGCTTTTGAATTTATACTATTTGCATCATAAATAACGAATGGGGACGAAAATAGATACAAAAATATTACTTAGGAGCCAAGTACTTGAAACCTGTTGCTTTACCCAAACTAAAAACATTAACTACATACCTCAAGGTGTCCTTACTTTTGTCAGATGTTTAAGTGATGTTATGCTCTGCTCTATCCTCTTACGTTCATGTTTTTGCTAGAGAATGTGACAGTCACTGAGCCATGATTGAGAACTCTACTGTGCAGACGCACGTTCATACATTCTTTCAAAAGAGAATTATTTAAGCATTTACTGTGTGTTCTGGGGGACGGGGATAAAGAGATGATGAAGCATAACTCCTCTGAGAGGGCATCCAATGTTGGGAGTGCAGTCCGATCAGTTTACTGAAACGTGGTAGGACTTCGTTTCACAAGAGTGTGAACAATAGCACAGTCAGTTCTATCTGAATAGGCTTCATAAAGAAGATTGTGTTTAATAAAGTCTTTAAAATTAATAAATATTTATTAACCAGAGGGGGGATAAAGAAATTGTAAGAGGGAAGAGAAGGAGAAAATCAACAGGATCCGAACACATGAAGCAGCATGATTTGTGACCAAAATTACAAGCGAGAACTCACGTGACCCGGGATATCTGTGATCTGTAGTCACAGCAATGACAAACACAATATATAACTTAACATCTTAATCAGCTAGGAAACATTTGAGAAACTGTCAAGTGTGAGGGGACTCTTTGTTGTGTGTTTGTTTATTAAACTTTTTATTGAAGTGAAAATACCTGCGGGAAAGTGGACAAGTTATGTATAATCACCACCCAAGTCAACAAAAAAAGTGTCACCGTCCCACCAGCCCAACCCCCACGTCCGCAGGGAGTGTCCACTGGCTCACACTCCCCCTTGCTTGGTATGTCCTCAGCCTTATGGAAGCTTGTGGAAGGTCGGTGCCCACCTCCATCTCCCTCCATCTCCACAGTGTTTTCTCCCTCCCCCCCACCCAGCTTTTGATTGTGTAGATCAGCCTTCTTTCTGTTTTCGTTATTTTTTTTTAAGAGTTTATTTATTTGAGAAAGAGAAAGAATGAGCAGGGGGAGGGGCAGAAGGCAGAGGGAGAAGCAGATTCCCCGCTGAGCAGGGAGCCTGATGATCAAGCCCTGGCTCGATCCCAGGACCCTGGGATCATGACCTCAGCCGAGGCAGACACTTAACTGACTGAGCCACCCAGTTTCTTTATTTTTATAGACTTACATAATACTCCATATCCACTGAAGCGTCTCAGAAAAAACCTTGGTTTACCTCTCTTTTTCAGGGCAGATGATTACGCTTCATCTCCCAGCCTCCCTTCAAAGACGAGGTGGCCATGAGACAGTTGTAACCGAGGTAATACGGGCCAGCGCGATAATGTCACTTGGCCACAGCTTTACAGAAGTGGGTTTGTGTTTCTGTTTTGGTGTCAATTTCACCAACGACATGGGCA
Source organism: Ailuropoda melanoleuca (assembly GCF_002007445.2). NCBI lineage: Eukaryota > Metazoa > Chordata > Mammalia > Carnivora > Ursidae > Ailuropoda > Ailuropoda melanoleuca. The sequence continues at coordinate 3,861,704 of NC_048232.1, read as the reverse complement.
GAGAACAAAACCAGGTCCCTGAACCATCAGGTGGCTTCCTGACAACCAGGATGCCAACTGGAGCCTCCTTGTGAGGAAGAAAGAAACATTTATCGTACGAAAGCACTGGGATCCCTTTGTTACAGCAGCTAACATTGCTCCTGTACCAACCAGGAACTGACTCAAGGAGCAGGGAATGTTCCTTCTGTGTGAAAGGAAATGTTTGACTGTGATGAATTTTAACTGGCTTGCATGACGAAGTATGAACCTCCTGTAAGAAGGCAGGTGGGGTGGAGGATGGGGGCCCAGAGAAGTAAGAGAGAAGAGGGAAGAAGCTTGCAAAAGTGTGATCCCTTGTGTCTCCTTTGTCCTTGTAAAGCCTCTCGCTTTCTTTGGGGGGCAGGTGTCACAACCAAAGATCACTGAGGAGGAAAGAAACATGGAACATTTCTGTATGGAAATGCTTAACCACATCTGCAACTGAGATTAACAGATACAAGCAGGGACACTGGCCCCTCATCTCTCATCGACACAGGTGGAGTATGGAGAGAGCATGAATAAGACAGCAGCCCACCAGGAGGAGAGGGTGGGAGATGACGGAAGTTGTCACTGAAAAGAAAACTGGAAGGCAAAACCATGGAGACCAGCAACAGAGCCGGGGTTGCCTGGCTTGGGGTATGTGGAGGGACAGAAAGCTGTAGCACAGAGGGTCTTGAGGACAGTGAAAACACTCTGGAGGATATTGTGTGGGTGAATACATTCCTCAAACCCTATGGAACTACACAACATAGAGTGAATCCTAATGTCAACGATGGACTTCAGTTAATAACAATGTATCATCAATAATACTGGCTCTTCTGGCACAAAAATAGAAACCTAGATCAATAGAACAGAATAGAGAGCCCAGAAATAAACCCATGCTTATATGGTCAATTAATCTATGACAAAGGAGGCAAAACTGTACAATGGGGAGAAGATGGTCTCTTCAGTAAATGGTTCTGGATAACTTGACCACTACATGCAAAAGAATGAAACTGGACCACTTTCTTACACTATACACAAAAATAAACTCAAATGGTTTTAAGGCTTAAACGTAAGACCTGAAACTATAAAACCCTTAAAAGAAAACTTAAGCAACAGAGGCAGTAAACTCTTAGCCATCAGCCTTAGCAGTATTTTTATAAACACGTCTCCTGAAGCAAGGGAAACAAAGGCAGAAATATACAATCAGGACTACATCAAACTGAAAAGCTTCTACCCAGTGAAGGAAACCATCAACAAAATGAAAAGGCAACCTAATGAATGGGACAAGATATTTGCAAATAATATTCCCCATAAGGGCGTAATATCCACAATATATAAGGAATTCATGGGGTGCCTGGGTGGCTCAGTCATTAAGCGTCTGCCTTCAGCTCAGGTCATGATCCCAGGGTCCTAGGATCCAGCCCCACATTGGGCTCCCTGCTCAGCAGGAAACCTGCTTCTCCCTCTCCCACTCCCCCTGCTTATGTTCCCTCTCTTGCTTTGTCTCTCTCTGTCAAATAAATAAATTAAAAAAAATTTCATACAACTCAACATCAAAAAAAAAATCAATTTAGAAATGAGCAGAAGACCTGAACAGACATTTCTCCTAAGAAGACATCCACATAGCCAACAGACACATGAAAAGATGTTTAACATCCTTTATCATCAGGGAAATGCAAATCACAGTTACAATGACCTATCACCTCACACCTGTCAGAATGGCTAGAATCAAATGGACAAGAAGTAGCAAGTGTTGGCGAGGATGTAGAGAAAAAGAAACCCTCCGGCACTGGTATTGAGAACGCAAACTGGTGCAGCCACAGTGGAAAACAGTATGGAGATTCTTCAAAAAATTAAAAATGGAAACACCCTACAACCCAGCAATTCCACTCTGGGTACTTATCTGAAGAAAACAAAAACACAAATTCCAAAAATATGTGGACCCCTGTGTTTTTGCAGCATTATTTACACTAGTCAGGATATGAAAGCAAACTAAGTGTCGATTGATAGATGAATGGACAAAGATGTGGTATTATGCAGCCATAAAAAAGACTGAAATCTTGACATTTGTGATAACATGGGTGGACCAGGAAGGTATTACGCTAAATGAAATCAGTCACACAGAAAAAATAAATGTTTCATGATTTCACTTCCATATGGACCCTAAAAAACAAAACAAATGAAATAACAAAAAACAGAAACAGATTCATAAATACAGAGAACAGACTGCTTGTTGTCAGAGCAGGGATGGGCCAAATAGGTGAGGGGGATTAAGATATACAAACTTCCAAACTCAATACACGAGAAACAAATAATCAAACCACAAAATGGGCAGAAGATATGAACAGACACTTTTCCAACAAAGACATACAAATGGCTAACAGACACATGAAAAAATGTACAAAATCTTTAGCCATCAGGGAAATTCAAGTCAAAACCACATTGAGATATCACCTTACACCAGTTAGAATGGCAAAAATGGACAAGGCGAGAAACAAAAGATGTTGGAGAGGCTGTGGAGAAAGGGGGACCCTCTCATACTGTTGATGGGAATGCAAGTTGGTACAGCCACTGTGGAAAACAGTGTGGGGGTTCCTCAAAAAGTTAAAAATAGAGCTACCCTATGACCCAGCAATTGCACTACTGGGTATTTACCCCAAAGATACAGACGTAGTGAAGAGAAGGGCCATATGCACCCCAATGTTCATAGCAGGAATGTCCACAATAGCCAAACTGTGAAAGGAGCCAAGATGCCCTTCAACAGACGAATGGATAAAGAAGATGTGGTCAGTATATACAATGGAATATTACTCAGCCATCAGAAAGAACGATTTCACAACATTTGCAGCAACATGGACGGGATTGGAGGAGATTATGCTAAGTGAAATAAGTCAAGCAGAAAACGACAATTATCATATGGTTTCACTCATTTATGGAACATAAGAAGTAGGAAGATCGGTAGGAGAAGGAAGGGAAGAATGAAGGGGGCGTAAAGAGAAGGGGGAATGAACCATGAGAGGCTACGAACTCTGGGAAACAAACTGAGGGCTTCAGAGGGGAGAGGGGTGGGGGACTGGGATAGCCTGGTGATGGGTATTAAGGAAGGGCACGTATTGCATGGAGCACTGGGTGTTATACGCAAACAATGAATCATGGAACACTACATCAAAAACTAAGGATGTCCTGTATGGTGACTAACATTACATAATAAAAAATAAAAAAAAATTTAAAAAAAACATAATTTGAAAAACAAAGCAAAACAAACAAACAAACAAAAAGATATACAAACTTCCACTTAGAAAATAAATAAGTCACAGGAATGAAAAGTACAACATAGGGAATACAGTCAATAATATTGTAATAACGTCATATATGGTGACAGATGGGGAGTGTACTTATCGGGGTTAGTGTTTTGTAATGTATAGAATTATCAAATCACTGCTGTACACTTGAAACTAATATTATGTGGCTACTACACTTACATAACATGCTCATATTCCATTAAAAATACTAATAACATTGGCTCATCAATTGTAACAAGTTTACCACATTAATGCAAGATGTTCCTAATAGAGGAATTTGGGCAGGGAAGAAGGGTTATAGGGGAACTCCCCGTACTTTTCCACTCAGTTTCTCTGCAAATCTGAAACAGCCTAAAACATGATTACTAAGAAAAAGAGAAAACGAACCACTTATGTGTTTAATTACCATCTATGTTTAAGATGCTGTTCAAACTTTCCACTCTGACTTACTCCTACAGGTCCTAAGCCTCGCGTTGCACCTGTGCTCACGCTCGCGCTGTCAAGAGAGTTGGGATGCGGTGTGGACAGAGCTGTTGGCATTACTTTGTTGTTCCATCACTTACAATATTACAATTCACAACCATAACGTAAACATTCGACCCCTGGGCCTCTAAACAATGACTGCAAGTTCAGCTGGGAAAAAAAAAAAATGGCTTTCTTTTGTATAGTTAAAAACAGAGGAAAAGTAAGTTTGGTGACTTAACCATCGCTTCTTTCCAAGTATGTGGATACTGGCGATGAAATAATTTCTAAGCTCCAGAACATCCTTTGTTGCAGAATCAGCTCAGGCCCCCGAGCCAAGCAGAACTCCCTGATTAGACTGCGTGTGCCCCGCTGGGCTCCTGACAGCGCGGAGCCCAGATACAAACCACGGGACAGCTTTCCCTTGGGTTTTCCGCAGCTCCTGGCAGAGGAGACCATAAGCGTGGGGGCAGCGCCTCCTGACTGTGCTGATGGGGTCTGTCACTCCAGACCCACAGCCATGGCTCCGACGACAGACGAGTCCCCTGTGTAATCCCCGTCTTGGACCCGGAGCTGGGCACGATGAACCATGGAAACGTGACATGCAGCCTAAGAGTCACATGCGCAGAGCTCCCGCCCCGCCCCCAACCTCTCCACGCCCCGCCCCCACCGGGGAGGGGGTTACATTGCCTCCACGTGTGTGTCTCTGGGCCATCCCAGGTGGGCTCAGCGCTGGGACTCTTGAGACCCCAGAAGCGTGGTGAGTGGGTCAGACGTGACCCCTCCCTCCACTGAACTGGGGCCACAGGTCCCTGTTTTCTATGTGGGGGGAGCCCATGTGGGGAGGGTCTGTACTGTAAGACGTGGGCCTGAACCACATGGAAGGCAGGTCACCAAGAGACCCTCCTCTTGCCTAGCGAGGATACAAGGAATTGTGGGAGAACAGAACGGGGTTGCTCGATGCTGATACTTTTGGGCTTGATGCTTCATTGTGGGGAGTGGTCCTGGGAGCAGCATCCCTCGCCCTCACCCATGAGATGCCAGTAACACCTGTCCCCATTTGCAAGGATCCGAAATGCCTCCAGGAGTGCCTGGGTGGCTCAGTGGGTTAAGCCCCTACTCTTGGTTTTGGCTCAGGTCCTGATCTCAGGGTCCTGAGATCAAGCCCTGCGTTGGGCTAGTGGCTCAGCATGGAGTCTTCTGGGGATTCTCTCTCCCTCTCCCTCTGCCCCTCCTGCTCGTGCTCTGTCTTTCTCTCTAAAATAAATAAATTAATCTTTTATTTAAAAAAATGCCTCCAGACATTGCCAAAGTTACCCTGGGCCAGCAAAATCACCCCCTTAAGAAAGACTAGTGTAGGATTTCCCTCTAGTGATAGAGGGATTTGTTTCGGACAGGAAAGTGTTTCCCACGTTTTTACTTTTTAATTAGTTGCTGCCATGCAGAGCCCAGAGAAAGCATCAACTGGATTCTTAATTTTGTGAATTCTCCCTCCATTTGCAAAGTAAATGAGGGCTGAGAGCTGACTATTCATCTTTGCAAACCTGAAAGATCTTCCCAATTGTTCCTAAACCCTACAACTGAGGGGCCAGTTCTAATATACTTTACATCTGTGTGGGGAAAATTGCATCAGAATAGTTCAAATAAAAAGGCCAAACTGCATGATTCATTTTGGAAGAGTAGTTCAAAAAGTGAGCCCTATTTTAAAAATTCACATTTTTATTTTTATCCAGGACTCTGATAGCTCCACTAGAGATAAATGATTCCTTCTCAGAGGGGAAATAAGAAGCAGTTTAATCTTGGCCTTCTATTGCTTGAAACTATTCCACCTCTGTGAACTCATTTCATATTTTAAGCTCCCAAAAAAGGACGGAAGAATTTAGCAAACTCCCATGTGACCACATATTGTTAATAGAACAACTTGTCATTTGAAAAATTTCCACCTTTCTGAGAAGACACTCAGTATCATGTACCATAGGATAAATTTCAGTTGCACTGTTGTCCCTATTTTGATCTGGTCCCAAAGCACTAATATTCATCTATTTATTTACTTAAAGCACTTTTACTGAGACAACATTTTTTTAAAATATTAAACACTGGGAATGATTCTTTGAACAAAAGATAACGTAGGTCCACATAGAGCTGATAGTTCCACGGAAGAGCCGTCAGTTACCCGGAAACCGAGGCCTCATGCTGCAAGGCTGTGATGGGAAGTCAAGCTACCTCTATGTGATGGGCACAGAATGTAGGCTAAGAGCCCTGCAAAGCTCCAGGGGAAGCAGCATCCAAGATGAGGTGTGGCGGGAGAAGCTGGCAGGATAACCTGGGGAGAAGGGTTCTATGCACGGGCATATGCTAACCCCCAGAGGTGTCATCACGAAAGCTTTCCCAACCCAAGGTCTCATGTCTAACTCTCAGAGTTGAGAATTCAGGGACTGGCGCCCAGATGTGTTAGCCTGGAAGTTTCTCCCTCTCCCTGGGCGAAACAGAAAAGTGAGAGATATTTCATTTGATGATGGTGGAAGATCTCTTCCCTTTCCTGACCCAAGTGCAGGTTGGGTCCCCCAGACAGGCACACACTTAACAACCCTTCAGATGTGACTGAAAGTCCTTCCTCCTAGAAACCTTGCAAGGCCACTTGGCTTCTATCGATCCCTTCTCCAGACTGCTCTGACTTTCTAGAAGTTTCTGACTTGCTTTCCAGTTAGGATTCTAGAACCCTGCCAATACAATTCAAATAGGCTGTTAGTGATACACTTCATTGCTTTTGTGTTTCCTGTACACACAATCTTGACTTTCTCAACAAAAATATTGAATGTTTGCATCATGTTTTGTTCTGTACTTTCCAGTGAGCCATACCCAGTTCTATAAATAAGTCATGTTTAGATCTGCAAAGAAGTGACTTAAGCAAGTGTAAAATGAAGAACAAAGAAGCATGTACGGGTAGGGTGAAGGACAATCTGCTGTAAGAACGTGCCCTCCAAATGCAATGATTCATACCAGATAGAGGTTTCTTTCTCTCTCGAGGGTCAGTCCAGGCTGGGTAGACAGACTCTCCACCAAGAACTCACCTCCAGGAGCTGGGGAGTCAGGTGAATTGCCATCCTCGTATCTTCCGGGGGTGCTCCAATCTTTGCAAGTTACATCCAACCAGAAGGAAAGAGAGGTCCTTTTAGGTACACGTTGAACATGTTCTCCTATGATCATATTTTACTGATTTTACTGAGAAGAACTTAATCTCTGGGCATAAGGAGGCCTGGGACTTAGAGTCCAACAGGACACTGTGATCAGGAAGAACGAGAAATCCACGTGAGGAGACGGGGAAAATCTTTTCTACTAAGCACGTCTTTTGGATAAGCAAGCCTAATCGCTTGCTTCCATCAATCCATTATGAGCTCTTTATTTTGCATCTCTGCCATAGCTGGAGAGATGGGCAATGTTTTAAGCAGAATGTTACTGCTGAAACAGCCCCTAATGATTATCTGGGATTTGTGCATCTGAAATAGAAGAAAAGATCGCTCTACCATTCCCTTCAGCTCTACCTCCGCCATAGGCCACAGAAGAATAATTGTTTAACTTTTCAGGCTAAAATGAAAGGATCAAGATGGAATAGCCACTGATCAATATGATATTGTTTCCTCAGTATTCTCAGATACAAGACGTTTATCCACAATGGTGTATATAATCTACAAATGTAATTTATTGCTGAGCTGTGACAGTGCCCATTCAGCTCATTTGTAATTTCAGGGGTTTCAAAATATTACAGAGGACCAACCACAACCACAATAACAACAAAACAAATAAACTGCTTTAAAAAAAAAGAGCAAAGAACTTGAATCGATATTTCTCCAAAGAAAATATACAAAGGCCCCATCAAGCCTATGAAAAGATGTTCAACATCATTAATCATTAGGGAAATGCAGGTAAAAACCACCAGGAGATACCACCTACCACCCGTCTGGAAGGCTACTAACAAGAAAACAGAAAATCACAAGCGTTGGCGAGGATGTGGGGAGATTAGAATCCTCGTGCAGTGTGGATGGGAATGTAAAATGGGGCATCCGACACAGAAAATAGTATGGCAGCTTCTCAGAAAGGTAAAAATATAATTACCGTATGATCCAGAAATTCTACTTCTGGGTATTCACCCAAGAGAACAGAAAGCAAGGACATGAAGAGATATTTGTAGACACAAAGTCACAGCAGCATTATTTGCAATAGACAAAATGTGGAAGGAGCCCAAGTGTCCACTGACAGAGCAATGGATAAACAAAATGTCGAATATTATTCAGCCTCCGAAAGGAAAGATATTCTGAAATACGTTATCACATGGAAGAACTTAGAGGCCATCACGCTAAGTGAAATAAGCTGGTCACAAAAATGCAAATCCCGAATGAGGCCACTTATCTGAGGTACCCAGTGGAGTCAAACTCATAGAGACAGAGTAGAATGGCAGTTGCCAGGGGCTGGAGTTATTGTTTATAGAGTTTTGGTTTTACAAAATGAAAACACCCTAGAGCTTGGTTGCACAATGTTATACTTAACGCTTAGATATTGTTTTGTTGTGTGCTTTTAACCACAATGAAATGTATTTAAAATATATTATAGGAGAAATATACAAGGAGCAGAAATGACACTGAGATAACAAAATGGAAATATTAGGTTGAGCTAATGTACTTTAGATTTAGGTAAAGTCTTTCCATATTGGTCAGTGCATTGTTTTATTAACCATAGCAAATGATTTGCAATCGACTTATTCTTTCTAATATTCAACCATACGGTCCCTGAATCAGCCACAGCAACATGAACGGGAAACTTGTTAGGAATGCCGACTCTCAGGTCTCACCCCAGACCTGCTGTGTCAGAAAGTCTTGGGATAGTTCTTGACACTGTGCTTAAAGCAGCCTTCCAGGAATAGAAGGCATGCTGGCGGTCTAGGGAAGGGCAATCAAAGACTGATGTGAAAGAGAAAGACCCAGGTCAGGGAAGACAAGCGACAGAGCTGGACAAGAGGGTGGCTGGTGCCCTTGAGGGACTCAGGTCTGAAGGATGAGTAGAGGTTAACTAGAAAAGCGGTCTTTGGGGGTGAGAGAGAGAGAGAGCCAGTGTGCAGATGTCTTTGCAGGGTAAAAGCTGACACATGGAAGGAGCCAGAAACACAGAAGAGAAGGAGGAATTAGAAGGGCACAGCTGGATAAGACCAGAATCAGACCACGGAGAGGCTTTTAGACCCTAATCAGGCTCTTGGATTTTACAAGGAAAGGAAAATAACAGAAGGGTTTTAGAAAGAACAGTCATATATAACAATTTTCATCTTGAAAAATCCTTCTGACTACAGCGTGACGTGACTAAGGGGTCATTAGAACGGATGCAGAAACAACAGTTAAGAGCTGTTTGGGCATTTGGGGCAAGAGGTGGTGGCAGGTTTGGACCAAGGTGGCAGGTAATAAAGGTAGAAGTGACCCAAGTTTCCCTCCACTCTCGTGGAGACTGTAGGTGCGCAGAGGGATGGGTGCTTCCCGATCTCCGCAGAGCGTTTGGTTTTCCGACTTTGAGTCACTGGTGCTCAGTTGACAATTGCAAGCACATGGGTGACTAGCAAGAGGATGTAGGTAAGAACAGCAACCTAGTCGAAGTAACTCCAGCTCGAAACTGACCCTTGTTCACAGATGGGACAGAGAAGGAGGTTGAGAGGCTAGACCGGTGATAAAAAAAGATGAGAAGAAGCTATCTATGGGTGACCCAGCCAGCAGGAGTTTCACAAAGCGAGGGGTCCCCAGAAGTGATAGACGTTCTCGAGTAGTCCAAGAGGCTGCATGGCTGTTGTCATCCGATCTGCTGGCACGAGGGCCGAGCCGACCTTGGGCTCTGTCCGTGGAGTGCTGGGGCAGAAGCCAGGCCAAAGTGCCTTGACAAGGGGGAGCACAGTAAGGGAATGGAAACAAGGCACTTAGTCAGTGTTTTTGGAGGAATTTGCCTGGGACAGGAGACACATCAGTCAGTAGGTCAGGAAGGATTTTGTCTGTGGTTTTGTAAAAGGATATAATAAAGATATATTTTGAGAAAATTAAAGCAGAGAAATTTCAGTCACGTTACAAAGATGCGGAATATCAGAAAGTTTAAATATTAGTTTGAGACTTTCTGTTTGGGTTCTTTTTTTTCATTTTGACATCGGGCGTTTGCCTTTCCCTAAACAGATGCTCTGAGGCCTGGAGTCACCCAATCCTGCAGCAGCGGGCCTGCTCTGTGTCTCAGCTGCTCGCAGAATTCCTGTCAAGGAAAAGTCTGCTCCTTAAACCTGTGTGAAAGTCTTATCTTCTTAGAGCAGACTTTGAAATACCGTCCCTTCCCCAAACACTGGCGGCAGGAAGTGATCTCGCTCCCGCTGTTCACCTGCGGGTCATTAGTAAGCAGCTCGGCATTTGTGCTCTGTCACAACTTAGACGCGGTCTGTGGCCGTTCGCAGACCATCCCCTTCTTTTGGGGTTCAACCCCAATACAAGCCCGGCACAAGGAAAGCCCAGAGAACACCCGGCAGTCTTGGGTGGGCTCCTCCTGCGCCCCCGGGCTATGATCAGAGACACTCCAGATGCAACCTCTTTATCTTCAATTCACTGCTCTGCCCAGCACAGGTCAGTAAAGGAGCGACAACCAGCTGAAACTGTGGCGGTCCAGTGACTGACCACATCATCGTATGGTCCTCATTGGTTGGGTGAGTGCCTGTGAGATCAGAACAGAAAGACAAGGATACTTAAACTATGCACCCGACAGTGAAATTTTATTCACCATGGAAGGTCACTGAGGATTCGTATACGTGAAGTTAGCCCAAAGCCCTCCCTGTGCTATGCATCTATTATTTTACAAATATTATGTTGTTGAGGATGGAGATGATGTGACGAAGAAAGATCCAGAAAAACCCTTGTGGAAGAATGACCAAAATTTCATGACTGTGTGCTGGTTTTTAAGAATGCGTCTAGATGACTTAATGTCGCCATTCAGAAGTTTTACTGAAGCAAGAAGAACTCCTGAGACATTTCATCCAGAATCCAGATAGAATGCCCATTTCTGCGGCTCCCCCATATAACCAGCCCCAGGGGCAGAGTTGGCAAGAAGAACATGGGTTTTAGTCTGTGTTTCTGAGCATCAGCTTATTTCCTCCAAACCATATCCATCGTCCTTCACACCTGCCTTTCTGTGCACAGTAAACTCCAGAGTCAGACACAAAGACGGCAGACTTACAGACATGGCCTAACCCACTCCCACTGTGGCAGAAGGTCAGAAAACCAAACATAGACCTACAGAATTATTACACTTCCCTGATTTAAACTTGACTGAGGCAGAATTTGGTGTTGAAAGTGGTTCCAGAGGTACAGAACCTTAGGGATGAGTTCTCTGAGTTGTTTCAGGGTTTTCTGGAACTGGTTTTCTGATCTGATTAGGTTTAGAGGTGCTAATGACCCTATTTCCAGTGGTAAAGGAATTATTTAGAATTTGGTGGCAAAACAGTTCCTCAAATTATCACCTTTACATACATGCAATTAAGTGCCTGTGGAGGACAAGTTTCTGGGTGGCCAGGTAAAATTTACTGAGAACATTTTGATGAAAATGGAGCATACTTGGATTGGTTGGTTACTTGTAACCGTGAAAACTAAGGAAAAAGACAATGATGAGCTCAGGGCTTTAAATTCCCAGATTAAGGTCTATATAAGGAATCTAGAAGCTTCTAGATTGGCCCTGTAATAGATCCTATCTCCTATAGCCACAGGGCCCAGATTTCTGAAAATTAAACCCAAAGTCTCCTCCTGTAGGTGGACAAATTACAGCCCAATTTGAATTCCCAAATTCACAGGGTCTCTTTTATTAGGACATATATTGGAAGAGAATGGAATTGGAAGTTTGGCCTGGGTTTACATGAGCAAATTCCAATGAATTCCAATGAGTCCCTAATTCAGGCAGCCTCCCTCGCTTTCTTTACCAATGGAAGCAGCCTCACCTCTGCCTCAGGAAGCATGTCCCTGTCTCATGATGGACCTATAGTGCCCCTGACCCCAGGGACTTACCTGATAATCCTTGTAAGATCTGTTTTCGTCATTTCTCCTTCCTTCTTGACCACAAGTCCCAAATATGTGATGGGGTGTCGTACACACCAACAGAGTTTTGTGATAACCGATTCGTATCAACAGCAACCCGGAGGGTAAGATGGCCACGCATCCTAACGTAGGGAGCGAGACGGGAAGAGTACAAAGCTGACTCATGCTGGATCTACTGAGACTGGCTCACTGGCTCAGTGTTTTTGTTGAGGGGCCAGGAATGGCTCCAACCATTTTCTTGACAAGTTGGCTGAATGATGAACCCAGAGGTGGCCTAAAGAAGTGGAAATGTCAGAACTTTCTTAGTGTACTGGAGAGAAAAGCATTCAAAGGTGTAGGAAGATCGGGGTGCCAGAATGGAGTCACCACCTGAGAACAGCTTACCCACCTGGGATGCCTTTTACCTCACTAGGATCCAGTAGGGACTTTGTTCCTGATTCTGAGCAGTAAAGGTAACAACCAGCTTGACAGCCTATCATGACCTAGATGCTGTCTGACCCACCAATACTGTTTTCTTACTTTTCCGAGGACTTTCGAATGTATCGTTACAACTCAGGAAAACAGGGAAGATTGGTTCTCTTCCTGTTTTTCTGAGTTGAGGCAAGTTGAGAAGTTCACCTAGAAATATGCATTTTTATATTGATAAAAATAGTACATGTGTCTGTATACCCCTCACTCCAGATGGTTAAGCCATCGAGATAATAAGAGATCAAAAGTAGACTTTATTTGATTATAAGTCCTGCATTTAACCACACTTATCAATAAATATTAAATAAGAACAGCTCAACTTACAAACTTCAAATACCCTAAGTAAGTAAGGTTATACCAGAGCACATGAGGGATATGTCTGTGGTGAAAATACATCACAGCCCACATTGCGTAGAGTAAGTGAGATGTGTGGGAAATGACCTGCCCTTTTCTTCCATTAAAGGGCAGAGTTTTTTGAAAAAAAAAAATGGTTCAATTTCCTCTCTCCAAGCTGCCTTTTTAAAATAACATAACATAACACATATTTTGACACAACTCCACATGACTCAGAAGTCCTGCTTAAAATACACCAGACCGCATTCATGGAGACTGAATCACCTCTAACCTTCCGAACTTGGTGAGGATTACTAATCAGGATGTGTTTTCATTCCTAAGATCGTATGGGAAAGTTCTGATTTTGACAGTTAACCTAACTTTGAATCGATAATATTATCACTGGAGCTCTAAACAAGTTTTGTTTCTCTTCTCTCATTGCCTCACCAAGATTGAAAGCTAACCCATGTAAAACTATGTGTTTTCCAGTGTAAATAAGGACGGACCATCTCCAGAAAATAAACAATCCCCAAGATGGCATTTTAAGAAGGGACAAAGTAGCTTATGAAAGCATGTGACATGCGTCGGCATCAGGACCTCCTCCAAGCCCTGTAGCAAAGAGAGACACACACTTCTTTGGACTTCAGTATTCTGGAAGACAGCTCCTTCTCCAGGCCCAGGAAAACTTATCAGTAAAAGTCAAGCGCCATTTGGCATTTTTCTTCCGGTTAAAAATTGAGGAATATGGGCGCCTGGGGGGCACAGTCGTTAAGCGTCTGCCTTCGGCTCAGGGCGTGATCCTGGCGTTCTGGGATCGAGCCCCACGTCAGGCTCTTCCACTATGAGCCTGCTTCTTCCTCCCCCACTCCCTCTGCTTGTGTTCCCTCTCTCGCTGGCTGTCTCTCTGTCACATAAATAAATAAAATCTTTAAAAAAGAATTGAGGAAAAGCAGTGCCTACTGCTGTCATGTTCATATAAGTGTGTTCACACCATGAACTAGTGATTAGCTTGCACTGGTGTGACTCTGCGTGCAAGCTCACAGACCCGCGTGTCTAAGCAGAAAAGCTCGAGAGCAGAAGGACAATGGCCCTTGAACTCAGCCTAAATTGGAACCTTTCTTCCGGCCAGACTGAAGCTCTCTATTCCTTTATGTGAAAAATGAGAATGAACGGTGTTTACCTCAAATGTGAATAAAGCAAACTCATGCATATGGACATGTTTTTAGGTCTGAAGGACTGTCCACTTGGTAAACGTGATCGCTATTAATAACAGCAAATACGAGCTGTCATGACTAACTACACTGAACTCCGAAGGGACTGATTTCTTTGACTCACTCAGTCGGAGTTTCCTTAGTGACTGGGGCCCAGAGGATAAAGAATTGTAATCACTTCCTGTGAGTGATGTCTTTCCCTCCTTTGTACAATGAGTAACATTTATATCATTCATTTTTAAGCACTAGCCTATTTGAGAACCATATTTCCCCCTAGGCATTTGGTTCAATCAGCGTCAGCGGAGCGAGGGCTCATGGTTCTTCCTCCCCACCCCCCTTCTCCACGCTTGGTGGGGGAGGGTTTCCACAGCAGACATTCTCTCTAACCCCCTCCCTGATAGCCCACTGATAAGTCCGAGATTAGAGGGGAAAATTCTTGCCTGAAATAGTCATCTTCCACGTGTGCCCACATTCAGGGTTGGCCCACAATGTCACATCCTGGTGGGAAATGACTGTGTGTGTTTTGTTCAGATCCAAGGTCCTGTTGACAAAAACCAGGGCTGCAGGTGTCCCCCTGAAATGATCACACGGTGACTTTCTTAGTCGGAGAGAAGTATAAATATTATTGAGTCCCATCTCCCGGCCACCTCCGAACATCCTTCCTTTTCAGAGACTTTAGTACTCTGTTTCACTGACAGATTTTTTTTTTCTTTTTAAATAAGTCTGTGGGGGCAAAATTTAACGATAATAATAACAGTAATCCCACCTTCCCAGCCCCATTTGTTGAGTTTTTAACATAGGGGCACGATATCTGACAATCTGAGGTGCAAACCCTCGCTCTCCCACCTGCCCATTCCCAGGTCCCACTGGTCATCGCTTAGGCAGTTGAGTTCTCAGTAGGCACTCAGGCCCCCTTTTCCCAGAGGCCAGCTTTCTCCACGGCGTGACCTACTCAGACGAAGACGGCAACAAGGAAAAGCTAGAGCACACAGAGCAAATCACTGAGGGAATGCTCGAGCACCCACTGTGGCCCCCGAGCCGGACGCTGGAGAGTGGCCCCATGCAGCCCACGTCTGGCCGCTGACACAGCCCGGCCAGGCCAGGCACAGGGGGCCACACCTAGGAGTGTGGTGTGTGGATGGAGGCAGCTGGCCTCGCACTCAGCGGGCACCCACCCAGACCATGTGCTCTGTACAGAAGCACAGAAAATCTGTGTTTAGAACATCACTAAGGAAACCCAGATACATTCTCTTTGCCAGAGTACAAAAGACAGTTTAGTTAGGGACTGACTCGGAAGAACAGAGCCAGAGAACGGGCGTTAAGGATGCTGATGAAGGGGGGGGGGAGCAAAGAGTGGACACAGTTTTCACACACTACTAAGAACAAGAGTGTCCCTTGCCACAGCTTCCAGGAGATCTCCACGGCTCTTTTTCGTGTTGGTGGCTTTTTATAGGCCAAGAGCAATTGAAATAAAGGCACGTCGGTCTTTCCACTCAAAGATTTAGGCTGCCATAAATGGATCTTTCAAATATCAAGATTTTTGTTCCTGCTTTGACGTCTGTAAAACACATTTTGTTTCAATACGTAGTGCCCAGTTGTAAGAGTCTGTGTTGGCCCCAGAATTATGTCTGACCTCAGGATTTTGGAAGTATGTTTTTGACTTCCAAACTCTTATTCCAAGAAAACCTATTATGTGTGCACTGGTGTGTGTGAGTGTGTGAGTGTGTGTGTGTGTGTGTGTGTGTGTGTGTACAGAGCCCTAAATTTCATTCAGCAGCTTACTTCCATTTTAACGCCAGTTAATTTTAGCATTATTAATAACACAACAAATTACTCTCTAAAAATAGGTTGAAATATGTTTATATTTGTGAAGTTCAGGCAATAATCTCATCTGCAATATCCTTTAACAGATTACCATCTATAAAATGATAACGGGAGCAATAATTTGTTTTATCATAATAACTTCCCGCATAACTCCTAAGGCATGTGCTGCAGAATTGTTATTTCTTTGGTTTCTTCTTCATGCCATCATGTATTCTGTGGTCTTCCCCTGTTACATTTTGATTCTAATGGTAACAATTCACACTATTAAAATATATAAAGCCATTAATTCATTTTGAAGTTGTCCACATTGAAGCGTCTACAGTCGGCTTCCTAAACCAGCAACAAAACGACTCAGATCATCAAAGCAAGGATCCCACGCACAGAGGAGGGATTTCATGCCTCGTTAACATGGTGGAAGTCGTGGTGGCGCTTCCTGATGTAACCTCAAGCAACACCACCACTTTGGCACTTTTTACACGCACGTGTACGTGGATACGTCTTCACGGATCATGCACATGTTTTTTATTTGATTTTTCCCCCTTTTTTTGGCTGACAGCTCGAAACAGATGCGGTTCTAGGAAGCCAGTGTATAACCCGTGGGACTCAACAGCAAGTGTACAACCCAAACCTCAAAGCCGTATTCAGTAGGAATATTTGGCACGTGTGAGGGAGACACCTGGAAGTTTATCTACACAACAGCATGAATCATCTGTTGACGGAATATGAAAGAAATGAAAGAAACCAGTGCCCAAAAGTTTGTAAGCATTAGCATGAAATTCATTCAAGCCACTTAATATGAGGGCTAAAGGGTGAATTAGTAATTTTTAAGAAAAAATAAAAATAAACCAGGGCAATAAGACAAACTTTGTAGGTAACAACTATTGCAAATTAGAGATCCCGAGAAGCAAGTTGCTGCCATTTAAAACCCTTTATCCAGAGGGACTGTCTCTATTCTCATTAACCCACTTATTTTAAAGCATTTGTGAAACATCTACACTGCTGCAGCTACCATACAACTGATACACAAACACAAACCCACATTGTTCAGTGATAAGAATTGCAATCGCTGGGACGCCTGGGGGGCTCTGTCGGTGAAGCGTCTGCCTTCGGCTCAGGTCATGATCCCAGGGTCCTGGGACTGAGTCCCGCATCGGGCTCCTTGCACAATGGGGAGCCTGCTTTACCCTCTGCCTGCCACTCCCCCCTGCTTGTGCTCTCTCTCGCTCTCTGACAGATTAATAAATGAAATCTTAAAAAAAAAAAGAATTACAATAGCTAATTCTGACAGCCTAGTGAAAAGTCTGAATTCAAGGGTAGCTAGAAGACAAATTCCAGGAAAAAAAAAAAAAAGACACAGCTTGCTTGTGATCACAACCCACGGAGTATTAAAGGTGGTAGATTCATTATCTAAAGGGAGATTCCTTGTGTGTGTATCAGAGACAGAAGCAACAGCGCCATCTGACTTGGAGAGAAGCTGAACACACAGCACAGAGAAGCAGTTTGTAAGGGGTCTTCACGGGACTCAGTAATGATCGTCTAAATACATTTGAAATAAATTCCAAATAGCACACTTCAAATTAAAGACCATGCATAATTGGGCATTTTACTACCAATATGCATCCATTTAGCATCAGAGAATTGCAGAATTGAACATTTGTATAAAAGCATTTAAAACACCACTGGTTAAAACTCTACTCTCTATGAAAATGCAAGACCTAGATGCTTCTAAGGAAAGATTCACTCAAGATTCTTTAGCTCAGACCCTGGCAATACCTTTTTCTCGATTAGAATACAAAAAAACCTAGATGGCTATAAGCACTAAAAAAGAAATATATTAATAAAGTTTTAAAAATTATAACTTGATTCTAATTATTTCTCCTTAAGGCACAACCAGCTCTCAGATAAATTCTCTCTCCGATAAAGACACATTCCCATTACAGACAGCTCCAAGAATTCAATAGGCTTTTCCTACCCAATCTTCCTATCTTCTGTCCAGGTGTCTGAGGTTTGAAATGTATCTATTTTTATATCTGGGATGGGGTGATTTTTGTGGAGTGCCTATTCATATGAAATAACAATAATGATCAGTAACATAACCTACCATAGTTAGTTTTGCATTTATGATACAAAAGTGCCGCTAATCAATACAGGAGTATGCCACTAGGAGCACGCCTCATTTGTGCCTGCAATAATGGCTTTTTTTTTTTTTTAAGATTTTTTATTTATTTTTTCGACAGAGATAGAGACAGCCAGCGAGAGAGGGAACACAAGCAGGGGGACTGGGAGAGGAAGAAGCAGGCTCATAGCAGAGGAGCCTGATGTGGGGCTCGATCCTGGAACGCCGGGATCACGCCCTGAGCCGAAGGCAGGTGCTTAACAACGCTGCCACCCAGGTGCCCCAATAATGGCCTTTTCTATAAGCTTGCAGAGCAACATGTGTCTGCTCTGAAAATTCCTTTTCTAGCCAGCTTTCACTAGGATGAAAGGGAAATGTGTACCTGCTACTTGACTGCAGGCAAAGGACACACACTACGAATGGGGGGTGGTTAATCTTGTCGATGATTCATAACTCGAGGTACATTTATATGTTATAACAATCTGGAGTTAATTTTTGCAGAATGGATAAAAATATATACACAACTCATGATTTTCTCCATCAAACCTCCTACCTGAACCCATCACTGGAATAACAGTGTCCTATTTCTCTCAGTCTGAATAAATACGTATCAGAGAACGCACATTCAGAATTCTCACTTAATTCCCATCACGTGTTGACCACCCACTTAAAAGTCAGACGACGTCTCCTAGAATAATAACAACACTATTTAAAAACCATGACGCCCAAACATATCAATCAGTGGGGACACTGGGGAGAACACCAGAAAGGACACAGAGGTATGAACTGGCTGAATGTCAGCCCTGCCTGCCACCAAATTCGTCCTCAGACAACCTCCCTTTCAGACTGCCGTCCTCAGGAACGGGTGCTGAGAATTTAGGGTGCTCTAGCCAGAATGCCTACACGTAAAAACCTAATTCAGTTTCTCTCTGCTGTAAATTTCTGGACAAATCCCGAGACTCACCGAGGAAATATTTTTATGGGGCTACCAGAAAATACGACACACCTCATGATGGGACAAACAGATGGGTGAAGGGTTCGTAATTACATTGTCCTTACGATGTGTTTCCCTGTGCTAAGCAGCACGAAGGCCAAGTCAGCATAAACAAAAACAAAACAAAACACGAAAGCATGAGGGAACACCCAACATCAGAAGTAGGGCCCCCACAAATTCTCCTGCTCTATCTTCATACCACTGAGCCACAAACCGTCTTCCTTACAGTACATCTCTTGGCAGGAAAGACCGAGAGGCACGAGGTCAGAGCCAGCCGTGCACAGGCTCAGCGTGGCAGATCCCTCCAAGGTCACCGCTGGCTGCTAAGCTGACCGCCCCCAAGTGCCCTCCACGGAAGGAATCCCTGGATTCCCGGAATGCTAGGATAACCCTAGTTCGTACTCAGAACTGGCCACGCAGCTAGAAATACATCTCGGTTTTATTGTAAATTCTCTCCGAAGGCCTGGGAGAAGCTTTTATCTCGACTAGCATCCTCAACATTCTGTATGCATCATACGAACAGGAAGAGCCTCAGGGCTTATCCGAAGTACTAGCAATACCTCTGAGTACTCTGGCCATAAAGGCGGTGGCAAACGGGTCTACCAGCAACGAAAGCAGTGATCACAGTAAAAAACGAGTATTGACAATTTATTTTCTAAAGCTTTAAAATAATCAGTTTTTCAAAATAGCCATCTTTCCATGTCTAACGCGAATCAGCAATGAAAACAACCCTGAATTTTCTAAAGGATGCCTGACCAGACTCCTGGGGGCAAAGAATTTCTTTCACAGAAAGTCGTCGACATGGCAGTGGTGATAGTCAGAAATATGCCAGCAACTATGGGCAAAGGGTCCCACTCACCTGCCATTCCTGGGGACACGTGTGTTCTGGGTGTCCAGCGGCACAGGGCAGGAGCAAACAAGTAACCGTGGGGCTGCAGTGTCCCCGTGGAGTCAGAGTGGCTCCCCTCGAACGCGTGTGTGTGAAGGAGTGTGGTAGCACTTGGCCCGCGGGCTGCGGTTCGCGGGCCCCTGCTCCCGAGGTGGATTTGTTGATTATAAAAGGTTATGACTCCAGAACATCCAACCCTTAGCGGCTTCCAAAAGCCACTTCATTAACATACCAGATGACACCCTGAAGCTCTTTTCCCTTAGGAAGTTCCAAGGGTTTTAGGAATTCTGTGCCAGGAACAGGCTGAAGACCAAATATATATTTCTTATTGTAAATCACACCTCACCCTCGGCCTTGGCATCGTGGAGCCTGCCGGCGCCAGGCCCGTGAAGGCTGCTGTGAGCTGCTCTTGGGAGCACATTCCTCCCGGCGGGCCCGGAGCTGCAGGGATGCGGGAGGCGGCACCCTGCTGCGAGGACCCTGGAGACGGGGCAGAGCCAACGTCAGCCTTGCGAAGGACAAGAACACCCTAGGATCGTGGTTCTTAAGGTATGGTTCTCTGGACGAGCAGTTTCCGCGAGATAGGCTGTCGGAAGTGCGGACTCTCTGGCCCTGCCTCAAACCGATGGAATCAGAGATGCCAAGGGTTGTCCGACACGGTGTGGCTGACCAAGTCCCACGGGGAGTATGGGTCCCTTGCACGTGAGAGGGAGTACCGGGGTCTTGTCATCAGAGCCAGATTTTACTCGGACTGAGATGCCTCTTGTAAAGAAGCCCCATGGGCTGTCTCTTTGGAGAGTTAAGACCGTCCTGGATGTGCATCTGTATCTGGAGAGTTGGACCGTGCGTTTGCGTGTTTCTAGTGCTGCTGTGAGCTTAGAATGCACCTGCTATGCCTAAGGGCACAAGCCTCAGGGGCGGACAGGAGTCCCGGACCCCAGCCTCCTCTGTGTCCCCCTGCAGTACCTTGTATTCAATAGGTGTTCAATAGGTGTTTGTTGAACAGATAAAGAAAATGTTATCAGGTGCGCTTCCAACTTGGAACCCTTCCAAGACAACAGCTTTGCTTAGAAGCTTTGGAAAAGTGTGTTCACGCATCTCGCGTGTGTCCCAGCCACGATTTCGGAGGTGGGCTTTTTTGATTTGTGTCTGTAGTTAGCATCCCCGACCCTCAGCCTGGAGGTGGGGCAGCGCTGCTGTAAATCCCAGGAGAAGTGATAAGGTAGCGGGTTCTGGGAACAGTGCCATCGATGGAACACCCTGTGGGGGGACCCCAAGTGCCCCAGAGAGGCAGAGCCACAAATCAGAGGCCCGCGTACACGAGCCCCCTGTGCACAGGGCCCTGTGGGGTGTCCTGGGCCTGCTGCGCCCTCCCGAGGCTCACCGCAGTGCCGCCCTCCCTGGGCCTGCTCTCAAGTCATGCGGTGCAGGAGGACCTCCCTAACCAGGCCTCGACACCCAGGGAAGTCTCCCATTTTAGGAGAAAAAAGAACCTCCCTTCGCTGCAGTGTCCTCTCTTATCAGACCTCTGGAATGAGTTGCCTCTTTCACGGACACCATTTCCTCATCCCCACTCCGGCCTCCACCCTCCAATGTGGCTGCCCCCCAAAACCTCACAAAACACCCACGTGTCATTATGACGAATGCATTAGCTCGGCGCACAGCAGCACCCAGAGCATCAAGTGCTGACTGTAGCTGCAGCAGCCCACTCGGGACACCCAGCAGCCGGGTCCCAAGTTCACACGCCCTCCACACCTCCCCCTGCAGGCCCCCCTCACTCCACCCCTTCCTCCTCCCCATGGAGGCTCCCTTGTTCGTCTTCTTTAGGCCAGTCCTCTGAGCTTCAGAAGGTGACAGGACGTCCCCCGGAATGTCTCAGAGACACTCAAACCCCGAAATGCTGTCTGTGACCCCCCAGCTCCCCAGTTCATTCTCACCCCTCCCACTGAGGGCCCACACCCCCAGGGTTATTGCTGCTTTCCAGATGCTCCTTGCAGATGCCAGGCTTCCAGAAGCTGCTCTGAACAGCCTCCCCTTCCCGGCCTCATGCCTGGCACCAGGCTCCTCTGCCTGCAGACTGTCTGGGTTTGCACACGCGATCCGCAGTCCTGACTGTGCGTCTAAGAAAACAGGGACCTCGTTTGCTTTTGCTCACCACTATAGCCCCATAAATTAAATATTGGGGAACGGATTAGAAATTGTACATTATAGGTTTTTATTTCACGTTGATAAGCCTTTACTGTTCTTGCCAATTTTAGAGTGATATATATTTGGCATGAGGAACAAAAAGTCTACACACACACACACACACGCACACAGACGCACACGCATACATAGAAGTGTGAACTTAAACATAAACTGCCCACCACCCAAAAACATGCCACTTTCCAGAAATAATAACTGCAGACTATTTGACTTTTGTTCTCCCCGACTTATACTCAGATATGTTTGGGTGCTTTAATGTTTACAAATGTGAAAAATAAATGAGATCTAATACAATACTGCTTTGAAACCTATTCTGGTTTCCACGGATTGTGGTGATAATGCCCGTATTTTTACATTGCAACGTGTTTGAAATCGGGATGCATCTTGCAATTCATAGCCACTTATGTCTAGTGAAACGCAGTGCTCTCCCTCCTTAAACCATCAGTAAATAGCTGCATTTGTCAATATGAAGATCTCCTGGAGAGATGTAAGTATATATATATGCTCATGGAGAACTGAGAGACCTTGATGGACCCAGGCGTTCTGTCACCCATCCCCCCTCGGGGACTAGAGGCGAACACACATCTATTCAACAGCCAGACACGTTGATCATCAGGCAGTGAGAAGCTGTGCAGATGGATGAAAAAAGCCGGGGACTACTGTGGGGTAACCAGAAGAGAATCCAGAGGCCCCAGGGGGTGAGCCAGGCTTGCAGTGTGCTGCCTGGTGGGAGGCCTACCTCCAATCTCTCCTGTCCGTCCTCTTCTTCCTTTGTTTTGATTGGATTTGGCACAGTCACCTCTTGGGTGGGCTGTCATGCCGCCAAGTCAACCAACCCCTGCTTCTTGGGTTCGATTTACATTTTAAGGCTAACCGAGTTGATCAGCCTGGTTCCAAAGGAGAATTATCAGGCCACACGGTCCTCGGAGATAATATTCACCAAACGTCAGCCCAAATTCTGACTCTAAGTCAAGATCCAAAAGGTATGTTGTAGAATCAACTTCTTTTTAAAAAATTAAATTGGGCAGAGCAGCAACTAGTGCGTTTGGCAGAGTGCGATTGAATGTTTCTTGGAGAAGTGATGGTTTCGGTCCTTGTGTTTGAATGGTGCCGCCAGGCAACACTGACAGAGGTTTCTCACTGAGGTTTGTGCTTGTCACACCACCGTTGAGCTGTCCTTCTCTGCCCCACTCCCATGCTCTGGGCCACTTCTGGTTCTTGGCTGCCCGTGCCTTTTCCAGGCTAGCTGCCCCCCAGGCTGCAGGGTGGGTCCCCTGCCCCACGGTGGCTGGTGGCACTGAGTCATTGCAGGGCACTGTTCCTCCTTTTCTTACACCTTTCAAAGTCATCCTTTTATTCCGTTTGCACAGCTTGGTGAGAAAAGCTGCAGGGTACTTGAGGACTGCTACTGATTAAAAGAAAATCCCTTTCCCACCCTTTTACACTGCCTAACTCATTTTTTCCCAAACTTTTGCCCTAATGGTTCTTAAACCTCTCAGGAGTAAGACTCCTTGCACTCCTTATTGAAAAATGCAAAACCCAGAAAACTACACAAAATGACATACAGTTGGAGATTCTTTGAAGCTGGGTCAGCTGCATATGCATCGGAGCTGCGGGAATCCAAGCTTAAGAACATCAGACTATTGCATTAACCATGCATCAAATATGCGATATGGTCAGAGGGTAATATGTTTAAAAAACAGGCATGCTCTGAGGGCATCACTTTCCGGGTGCGCTCACTCTGAACACCGGCGCTTTACCTGTAATTGTCAAGTTGAATTCTGCCTGATGCAGCACAATACAAAAGTAAGGTCTTGGACTGGAGGTATTAACATGACATTGAAAGAAGAATCGTTGGCATTTCCTGAGCTCACACCACAGAACAACTTCACCAAACACTTAATTTAACCATGCATTTATATAAAGGTGATGATGGCAGTGACCCACGGCGAGTGTTGGGTACTAACGTTGATCTCTTCTTATTAAAGAATTGACGGACCAGGTGTAGATGTGGTGAATGGAAATGTCCCTAACCTCACCAGTCTAGCGTCTCTTAGTCTTTGACTATTTTGTTTCTGGGTCATTTAATGATCCTGATTTGCACCCAAAAAGGTGTTTCATTGTATCAGAGACTCTGGTATTAATTGTGTGGTAACATGAACGGTACTATCTGCATTGGACCCAAATCAGATAAAGCATTGCATTTTCATCAGCTCCGCACATTTTA
Organism: Ailuropoda melanoleuca; assembly: GCF_002007445.2. Taxonomy (NCBI): domain Eukaryota; kingdom Metazoa; phylum Chordata; class Mammalia; order Carnivora; family Ursidae; genus Ailuropoda; species Ailuropoda melanoleuca. The sequence goes on along the minus strand of NC_048232.1, from coordinate 3,837,580 downwards.
TTTTATTTATTTATTTTTTTAAAGATTTTATTCATTTATTTGACAGAGATAGAGACAGCCAGTGAGAGAGGGAACACAAGCAGGGGGAGTGGGAGAGGAAGAAGCAGGCTCATAGCGGAGGAGCCTGATGTGGGGCTCAATCCCACAACGCCGGGATCACGCCCTGAGCCGAAGGCAGATGCTTAACCGCTGTGCCACCCAGGCGCCCCAGCTCCGCACATTTTAATTAGTTCAGGTCAGGAATATAAGGTTCCTTTTCTCCTTCAGTGAGCTTCTGAAGCCACCTGTTGCCCCTTTTCCAAGAAGTATGCTTTTACCTGGCCTGCATTTGACATTTTCGTGGCATGCTTTGACCTCTAGACTGTGGGGATGTAATGGTTAATTTTATGTGTCAGCTTCACTGGGCTCTGGCTAAACAGCATTTCCGGTTTTGTGTTTTGGGGTGAGGTTGTCATTTGAACTGGGGACTGGATCATGAAGACCACCCTCCGCACTGCAGGGCCTCGTCCAATCCTGTGCGGGCCTGAATAGCATGAAAGGGCAGATGGAGGGCGAATCTGCCTTCTCTCCCTGACTGCCTGAACAGGGACATAGGTCTTCTCTTGTCCTTGGACTGGGATTTGCACCATTGGTTTTCCTGGTTCTCAGGACTTTGGGATTTGACTGGAACTGCCCCCAACAGCCCCCCTGAGCATTCAGCTTGTAGACTGGTGGATCAGAACATTTCTCAGCTTGCATGACCACGTGAACCAGTCCCAAAGCGTACATCTCTTTCTGTATATCTGTATATGTTTTATTGGTTCTGTTTCTCCACAGAACCCTAATACAGCACTTTTGATATTCCTAGAAAATTAGATAACCATTGCACCCAGTAGATACATCAAAACATCCCAACGAAGAATATAAAGAAGAGAGCAAAAGCTTTCGCGCTGGTTTACCTTCTCTCCCTTCAAGTCTCTTTGATGTGATCATGAAAATTATGCGACTCTCTGGGGGGGGGCAGGTCATCAGAGATAGTGACACATATCGAATGCATCACAAGAGGATGGCAGGGCAGTAACAGGGGAAGCGGAGTGGGAGTTTTGCAGAGAGCAGGAGCTGGAAAACAACGCAGAAGCTAGAACAAGTGCCAGCACCCTCAGGCTGAAAGTGGGAGTCAGTAACCCAAGAAGAAAGTGTGCTGGAGTGAAGACGTGCTCCTGGTGTGCATGTGCTCACCCCCACGTCCGCCCTCTTCATTCGCACAATGTGGGGGAGCGGGCCCGCTTTACCCACACCCCCATGTGGAGGTTGCTGCCCCACCCACCCAGCGCTCAGAGATGACGAGGTTAGAAGTCAGTTCTGGGAGACGGTGCCCTACCACACAGGTGTGCAGCAAACCCTCATCGGCTGCCTAGTGTCAGACACCCTACTCCATTTTTCTTAAAAAGAACAGAAAACCAAGGAACCGAGGATTCACAAAGATGAACAAATAATACAGATGAGGAAAACTACTGTATCTAATATGAAGGACCAAGATGAACCGATTTAGAAGTATGGATCTGGAGGAAAAAAAGGCTAATTTAAGGAACAGAAAAGAATTTTAAAAAAAGAAGAAGGAAGACAAGACATAGATAATGCAATATATATTTTATGCATAAAAATATTTCTATGAGGGGCGCCTGGGTGGCACAGCGGTTGGGCGACTGCCTTTGGCTCAGGGCGTGATCCCGGTGTTATGGGATCGAGCCCCACATCAGGCTCTTCCGCTATGAGCCTGCTTCTTCCTCTCCCACTCCCCCTGCTTGTGTTCCCTCTCTCGCTGGCTGTCTCTATCTCTGTCGAATAAATGAATAAAATCTTTAAAAAAAAGATTTCTATGAAAATAAGCAAGTAAGTGTTTTGAAAAATTAAAAACACAATTGCTAAAATTACAAACGTTCCATAGCAGGGTTTCCAACCATTCTTACACTTCCAGAAATTAAAAAGGAAATATCTCAAAATGTACCAAAAACAGGAAGAAAGATGATGGATAACATGAGTGAAATATTAAGACACATAAAGGATCAATTAAAGAGTTTATGAATGTGAGAACAAAAAAAAAAAAATGAGAGGGCTTGAATTATCAAAGAAATACGAGAAGCCACATTTACCACGGCTGTAGACAGGCAGCTCAGTATCAAAGACAAGAGTATCTAAGTTGGAATCATGTACGAAGAATTCCAAAGAAGATGAATGCTAATGGACTCCCACCCCGGCTACCCTCATAAAAATTTAAAAGACTAAATATAAAGAGAAAAGCCCAAGACCTACCAGAGAGGAAGAATAGGTCAGCTTCAAGTCAGAATTAGATTTTCCTTGGACTTTCCATTAGCAACCTTAGGAGGAAGAAAAAATGTGCAGAAATGTCCACAAAAGTCTAGGTGGGGGGAAGGGGAAAGAGGAAACAATTTTGAACTTAAAATTCTACACCCAACCAAAACACCATTCAAGTGTGAGGAGAAGCAAATACTTTTTCAGAAATACAATGACTTGGGAAGTTCATCTGTCCCATACTGCCTTTGAAAAATTTGTTTACAGATACTCAAATAGGAAACAGGACCCAAGAAAGAGTGGTATGTTGGACTAAATTGGCATTGATGAGCATTCTAAAGGAATCCCAGGTGGATGGCCTCATAGAAAATCTAATCTCCAAGAGTGGGGGAGGGAGAAGGTTTTAGAATAAAACAAATTCTCTGTAAAAAATAGCGTAGCTTAGAAAGTAGAACCGTATTATTTATAATTACTATAAATCATAAGTAATAATAGCTGCTTTGTACATATGTTGGGCCAGTTGGAGAGCCCGGAATTCTACCTTTCTCAGTGAGCACTTGGAGTGATTCTAAGACAGGAGGTCCATGGAGCACAGTTTTACAAATACCTCTCATAAGTCGTATTCCACCCAACGACTCACCCAAAATTATAAGAGCTTTTACTTTCTAGTACCAAAGAGAGCGTGCTTCTAAATGTAAGAAGTACAGGTTAGATGCCATGCTTCAAACTACTAATACCTCGAGGTGTAATGAGTGTAAACAACACAACGTGGTAATCCCCATTCAAAATCCCATTCAAAGATCTATGCGTATTGTTGTATGGTGTTTGAGGGAAAGGCACATACCAATCCTTTCTGGAGGTCACTTATCTCCTATTCCTGCACAGTCCCTCAATGAATTCCCTGGGTACATTCTTTCCTTGTCATCACAGCTCGTAGATTTTAATTATAAGCATGCAATCTGGAAAGTGATCGTCGTCTTTAGATTCTAAATCTTCAAGTTTTCCACTCTTGAGAGAGTTACATGAAATTCCATGTACAATATTATCTTTAATACAAACAAGGTCCGTGCTGCTGAATTCAAAAATCATTTGCCCTGTAGGTAGTACTTGGCACACGGCTGACACCCTCTTGAGCTACTGTTTATGTGGTTTCACGATACCTTGCCTCACCTCTTAGCGCTGGTGTTTGCACGCTAGCCTCACCAAGACTCAGCCCCCGACTGTCTTCCCTCTTCACTCTATCCTTTCTCTATACGCAGTTTTACCCACGCTCATATCTTCATCGTTGATTCACCAGTTTCAAAATTACATCCCCAGCTCCTCTCTGCACTCTGTACTCCACGGCTCTGCACGCTGCTGCCTTGGGGCCGCTTCACTCGACGTCCCAAAGACATCTCAATCCAACATGTCCAATGCTGAGCTCACGCTCTACTTCCGTAGGGAGATCCCAAGCTGCCATCTGTTTTGAATGCCTCTGTGTCTCCTATCGCTTGAAATGACATGCCTTCTGTCTTGGTGCCCAGGCCTGACAACTTGGGGTCATCCTCAATTTTGTTCTCTTTCTTATCACTCCTGTGCGACCCAGTCAATCACCTCTGACATGCCCCTCAGATCTTTGCACTCCTTGCCTCACTTCCCCTACCGTAGCCCCAGCTCCGCCATCACGCTGGATTCCTGCAGGCCCACGGAAGGGGCCACTGTGGATCTATTTTGTGTCATCTGCCAATCCATCCCCTATCAGTAAAGCACCAGTTATCCTTGAGAAACCCAATTCTGATTAGTGTTCCTCACTCCATTTTCCTTCATTGCTTTTTCAGGACACTTGAGGTTACTACTAGAACCTGGGTCACAGCCCAGAACCCTCAGGAGCTGGCCCCTCTGTGTTTCTCCAAGATGATCTGCTGCCCTTTTCTCCATCCCCCTCTGCACTTGAGGTGTGAAGCATGATGCACTCTTCCTTTTGTGGTTTCTCTTTGGGAGAGGCTAGTGTTTACCCAGCTTCATTTCATCCTTTTATTCTTACTCATTTTCTTTCTTTTAATTCTTTTGATCTCAGTTCCAATGTCAAGCATTCAGAGGAGCTGATGGGTAGGTTTGTCTGTCATGACATCTTGTCTTTCCTCTTTACCTCGGTAATCAGATTTCCAATTACATATTTATCTGGTTGGTTGTTTTAGCTCAATCCTTTCTTAAATACATTGTAACATTTAACTGGCTGAAGTTTTACGTCCATGAGGGTAGGGCTGATATAATGCATTCATCATTGGATACCTGGATAAGAGCATGGCAAATGCCAACATGAGATTCTGGATCGGTTTGATACATGAGTTTCATAAGTTTTTTCATCAGCCCTGAAATCTCAGTGTTACTCCCATGTCGAATTGAACCTGAGGCTCGGAAGTAATCAGCAGTCCAACAGATTAACTGCCACCTGCTGTCGTCTAAGCCACACCACAGACCTGTAACGGAGCCTGTCTGCCCCTGATGGTTCAAAAATTTCACTGTGTATTATGCAAAAAGACATTGGTACATTTCTTCAAATGGAAAAAAAACACAGAACAGGTCTAATCTCATGGTCTACTTGGAGGAAGCTCCCAGAGTTTACCTTCTCTCCATCTGAGGGCCCCTTCTTCAAGCTCATTTCACGGAGCATGGTCTCCAGCTGCCATGACACCCTGCTGCTGGTATCCCCTCCCCAGGTAAGCAGGGTGGGAAGAGCACACCACTCGCCAGGCCTGTCCCTTGGGAAGTGTCTTTGCTTTCTGTCAGCTTTCACGTCTTCTTTTGGTAAGTGTGGCCTCCCAAGGTGGACCTGAAGTGGGGCTTCTATACATTCACAGACGTCACATTCCCAGCAGGCACCTAGTGGGCACTCGGAAACTGTAGGCTCCCTTGCCTGGTACGATCTATATCATTTTAGTCCTGTCTCACAAGTTCTCCAGAAAGGAAATATGTATTTATATGGATTTATGCATTAAGCATAAATATTAAGAAATACATGGTATTGGTATTTTTAAAAAACTGTATAAATATTAATTGATGAGAATTGAACTATCCACGGCCACAAACCCTTAGAGTCTCCTTGCAATAAGTTGAGTTTTTTAAAGATCTGGAATAAACAGAGACTATCCTGAAAGGCTAGAGTTGGAGAGGCGAGTGTTGTTTATCTCTACTTTGGACAGTAAGTTTTTTAGTAAAAACCTTGAGGTTTTTCCTTAATGGACCCACGAAAATGCTTTGTACTATATGAAATGCTTTCTTGAAAATCAGTTTTTCTTAAGTAGTAGTAGAACTTTTCTCTTAATTCTGTTTTCTTTGTCACACAACTGTTTGTAACATATAGCAAAAGATATGTAAATATATTTAAATATAAATTAAATATGGCATATTTGGCTTCTGTGCTCTGCTAAGAACATATTACAGTGCATGAAAATTCTTCCTTACATACAATATGCTCCTCTATAGAAAGCAGTTGCCATGTGAATGTTAGAATAATTACTTATGATTTTATAATCAAAACATAGACTTAACGTCCTTGTTAAATTTCAAATTTGAAAGCACCCTGATATAACTCTGTGTGTTTTCTGGTTTTACTTTTTGAAGCTCAAATGAATATATCTGTATATCTGTGGATATAATCTCAGAACGTAAGAAATATTCAGTAGCTATTGATGTGGACCCCGGTTTCCTAGTCAAACAGAAATATTTAAGAACTGAGAATCGATCTAACCACCCTCCCTGGGAATGAAAACCTTCAAAATTGGTAAAGCTCACTGTTACGCTCTTTAAAACTCATCGATGCTATAAAACCTTCAATAATCTTCTGTTCACTTATTTCATCTCTAAGAATTTTGATAATCTCTGCATCACTCCCCTTCCCACCCCAAGAACGCCCTTGTTTACAATTGTCATTTTTAAGACAGGCTTTATGAAAGTAAATGTTGTTAACAAAATAAAGGCATTACATTTAAACATTTCTTAGACCACACCCTTGACTTGAAGTTGGGCACAATTTCTAATTTTTCATACTGGTGGTTAATTACATAGCTATGGTGCTAGAGAGTGCAATCTCCTTGGCTCCGTCATCAGATGCTGCAGAATGAACGGTTAAATGCCTTCTGATCTGTTATTGTTATTATTATTGTTTATTCGGAGCGTTTTTGCGCCTGATTAGTGATGGTTCCTGAGAGTATTTTGACGTGACATGCTGTCAGGAAAGGGAAGAGCAGCTGCCCTGGGGGTGTGTTACAGGCTCACTGAGGCAATTTGGAAGAATAAGGACTGTCAAAAGCAATCAGACCAACGCCCGAGTCTCTATTAACTGTGAGGGAAGACATTTGGCAGACCCGACTGGAGAGCTCCGCGTCTGCTCTCGTGAGTGACAGCCTCGGGGATCCGGCCGGCACGTGCTAACCTCTCTGACCGCGATGTGGCCTGGAAGACTTGGCCCAACGAGAAAGATCCCAAGATCCGCATTTCCCACCGAGTGGCATTGGTTCACGCAAAACCCAAAGCCCCGATGGCTCAACACCTTTTAAGGGAATTGTCAAGTCTGAGAACACAGAAGACCAAGAAGACGTTCCTAAACTTCCACTCGCTTTATAAGTCTCTGTAAGCCAAGCTCTCAATCTTGAACATGCCTTTGCTTCTTTGGGTGGAACATTGCCGCACGTCCAAACCATCACGGTACAGCCACGATCTGAGCACTGTGTTCTCCGACGGATGTGAATGATGCATCGTGAAGGTTAAGAGGGCAGCCGTCTGGAAAACAACGCTGCATTTAGGAACACACAGCAGCGGGGGGATTGCAACCTGGTCAGATGTCCTTGGATGTGAGGAACGAGGCAGCAGTGACGTCCGGGGCTCTGGATGGAGAGCAGATAATGTGCCTGCTTCCCCTGAGTTTTTGGCCGCTTGCTCCTGCCCTCTGCATTCCCTCCACTTCCTCACCGAGGCTCTGGAGCTCGCTGCGGGGGAGGTCGCTCTGCGTGAGCTTATGGATGAGCAGAACTGGCTTTCGGACATGAGATGAGATGTATGCAGCCGTACGACTGCAGCGGGGAATAATCACAGCATCCCTTTGAAGAGCATTACATTTTAAACGTCTTTAAAAGAACTCCTTTGAAAAAATAAAATTGTATTTCTCACTTGCTAATACAATTCCGCCACATAATTTGCTTCATCATAAACATGAGCTGCATTACACCAAGGGGTTTCTATTTGCCATAATTCACATATCATTTATAATTTACTCTAGATAGGGCTTTTCCGTGTAAAATTTAAATGCTTCATTTTTAGCTAAAGAACATAAAACCGTTTATTGCTATTTTACATTTGCCCCCTTTTCCAAAAATATATGACACATTTTTCTTGTGGTGCAGTGTTTCTCATAGGAGTACAAGGTTTAGTTAGCAACTGTAAACCAGAAAATGGATTAATAGATTATTTGGAAGGGTCAAGAAAATCCATCTCATCATTACTCGTCTGCTCTAACTGCTACTCATCAAGGCACAGGCACGCTCCACGGAGAGAGCTGGGGACGCTGGCTTCCCCTTGGTTTCAGATCAGAACCGGGACCAGACGCCTCCAGCATCAGCCTCCCCTTCCAGGGAGACACAGGCCAGGAGCTCCTTCACCCAGCAGCTTGAGTCTCCCCATGCGATGAAGTCCAAACATTGACAATATTGAAATAGTTTGTTGTTAACTTTGGGATGCACATTAAAAAAATTGGGGGGTGGGGCGCCTGTGTGGCTCAGTGGGTTAAAGGTCTCAGGTCATGACCCCAGGGTCCCAGGAGTGAGCCCTGATTCTGCATAGGACTCTCTGTTCAGCAGGGAGCCTGCTTCTCCCTCTCTCCCTGCCTGCTGTTCCCCCTGCTTGTGTTCGCTCTCTATCAAATAAATAAATAAATAAATAAATACATAAATAAATAAAATCTTTTTAAAAATTGGGGGGGGGGAACCAAGACACTGACATGTCATAGCCAGTTACTACACCAAGTACCGGGTCATGCACTTGGTGTGTCAGCAATAAGGGAAAGTCATAGCTTGAAACACTTTCTATTTCTTGCCACACTGCGGTGTGTCTCATTTTATAATAAAAATTCATGCTGACAAGCAGCATAATATTTTAATAAAACAACTTTCAGACCTATATTCCAATGCTCTCCCCCATTTATGGTAAGTTTTTTAAAAAAATTCTAAAGACTCCTGANAAAAAAAAAAAAATTCTAAAGACTCCTGACTTTTGGAACTTCAAGCATTTTCTTCTCTAGTTCGCATAGCAAGTGAAATAAAATTAAAGGGGCTCACTATTTAAAACAAGATCATTCTCTTCATTAAAAAGTCGTACATTTTTCCCAGTAAGAATAATTATCTTTTTAGCAAAATTTTAAGCTTTATTTTGAATATGAGAAGGATTTAGTGAAAGGCCTCTTTAAATATGCTATAAAAAAACTTCTCAATGATGAAGGATGAAAGCTTTTATTTTATTATATCTTTAGCTTTTTCAAAGCGCATTCAAAATCATAAACCCCATAGGTGGACCATCATCGTGGAAAAGAGAAACACCGGATTGGTGGAACAAAGAGAAAGAGAAGAGAAACACCAGGTTGGTGGAACAAAGAGAAAGATCTTTCTCGTAAAAAGAGGAGAAATTCCCACGCGTAGGCTTGCCCCGATAAGTAAATATTTTGCCATCTGAAAGGCAACCTCAACATATTGGGAGATGCTCTATAGCCCCCGTCATAATTAATATCAGAACTGCTTTGAGGGAAACAATATTTATATAGTAGACATACAATTAAAAGTAAAATACATCTGTAGTCAAAGGAACTTTTATTTAAAAAAAAAAAGAGCGAAAAAAAATCATTCAAAACTAATATCCCATTCTAAAACAGTAGGATGTCACTGTGATTCTAAGGGAGCTTTTTGGGGTAATGTAATTTGGACAGTTTCTCAAATGCAACAGGACAGGAACTAATTATATAATTAGTCTTTGTTCATTATACATGTGTGATATAATCAGATTTAGGGATAATATCAAACTCACGGAACTGCAGGTCTTGTCACATTAAATTGATGAGAAAAATTATTGCTTAAAGAGACCTTATGACATATTAATAAATGGGTATAGTCTGTAAGGAATATTAACAAAACCTGTCTGAACGAGATTATAAATCTCCAGTGAGTTTTTAAATTACTCATGCCTCCAGGACACAGAAACACAAACTACTGGATTGTAGCCATGTCAGATTTGCA